>NW_025760690.1:0-3400 GCF_021184085.1 Oncorhynchus gorbuscha
AATAATATACTGAGACACTCTCCTCTCCTCTGAGGAATAATATACTGAGACATCCTCCTCTCCTCTGATGAATAATATACTGAGACACCTCCTCTCCTCTCCTCTGAGGAATAATATACTGAGACACCTCCTCTCCTCTCCTCTGAGGAATAATATACTGAGACACCTCCTCTCCTCTCCTCTGAGGAATAATATACTGAGACACCTCCTCTCCTCTCCTCTGAGGAATAATATACTGAGACACCTCCTCTCCTCTCCTCTGAGGAATAATATACTGAGACACCTCCCTCTCCTCTCCTCTGAGGAATAATATACTGAGACACCTCCTCTCCTCTCCTTCCTCTGAGGAATAATATACTGAGACACCTCCTCTCCTCTCCTCTGAGGAATAATATACTGAGACACCTCCTCTCCTCTCCTCTGAGGAATAATATACTGAGACACCTCCTCTCCTCTCCTCTGAGGAATAATATACTGAGACACCTCCTCTCTCTCCTCTGATGAATAATATACTGAGACACCTCCTCTCCTCTCCTCTGAGGAATAATATACTGAGACACCTCCTCTCCTCTCCTCTGAGGAATAATATACTGAGACATCTCCTCTCCTCTGAGGAATAATATACTGAGACATCTCCTCTCCTCTCCTCTGAGGAATAATATACTGAGACACCTCCTCTCCTCTCCTCTGAGGAATAATATACTGAGACACCTCCTCTCCTCTGATGAATAATATACTGAGACACCTCCTCTCCTCTCCTCTGAGGAATAATATACTGAGACATCTCCTCTCCTCTCCTCTGAGGAATAATATACTGAGACACCTCCTCTCCTCTGAGGAATAATATACTGAGACACCTCCTCTCCTCTCCTCTGATGAATAATATACTGAGACACCTCTCTCTCCTCTGATGAATAATATACTGAGACACCTCCTCTCCTCTCCTCTGAGGAATAATATACTGAGACACCTCCTCTCCTCTCCTCTGAGGAATAATATACTGAGACACCTCCTCTCCTCTCCTCTGAGGAATAATATACTGAGACACCTCCTCTCCTCTCCTCTGAGGAATAATATACTGAGACACCTCCTCTCCTCTGATGAATAATATACTGAGACACCTCCTCTCCTCTCCTCTGAGGAATAATATACTGAGACACCTCCTCCTCTCCTCTGATGAATAATATACTGAGACACCTCCCTCTCCTCTCCTCTGAGGAATAATATACTGAGACACCTCCTCTCCTCTCCTCTGAGGAATAATATACTGAGACATCTCCTCTCCTCTCCTCTGAGGAATAATATACTGAGACACCTCCTCTCCTCTGAGGAATAATATACTGAGACATCTCCTCTCCTCTCCTCTGATGAATAATATACTGAGACACCTCCTCTCCTCTCCTCTGAGGAATAATATACTGAGACACCTCCTCTCCTCTCCTCTGAGGAATAATATACTGAGACATCTCCTCTCCTCTCCTCTGAGGAATAATATACTGAGACACCTCCTCTCCTCTGAGGAATAATATACTGAGACATCTCCTCTCCTCTCCTCTGAGGAATAATATACTGAGACACCTCCTCTCTCTCCTCTCCTCTGAGGAATAATATACTGAGACATCTCTCTCTCTCCTCTCCTCTCCTCTGAGGAATAATATACTGAGACACCTCCTCTCCTCTCCTCTGAGGAATAATATACTGAGACACTCTCCTCCTCCTCTGAGGAATAATATACTGAGACACCTCCTCTCCTCTCCTCTGAGGAATAATATACTGAGACATCTCCTCTCCTCTCCTCTGAGGAATAATATACTGAGACACCTCCTCTCCTCTCCTCTGAGGAATAATATACTGAGACATCTCCTCTCCTCTCCTCTGAGGAATAATATACTGAGACATCTCCTCTCCTCTCCTCTGAGGAATAATATACTGAGACACCTCCTCCTCCTCTCCTCTGAGGAATAATATACTGAGACATCTCTCCTCTCCTCTGAGGAATAATATACTGAGACATCCTCCTCTCCTCTCCTCTGAGGAATAATATACTGCCTCTCTCCTGAGACATCTCCTCTCCTCTCCTCTGAGGAATAATATACTGAGACATCTCTCCTCTCCTCTCCTCTGAGGAATAATATACTGAGACATCTCCTCCTCTCCTCTGAGGAATAATATACTGAGACACCTCCTCTCCTCTCCTCTGAGGAATAATATACTGAGACACTCTCTCCTCTCCTCTGAGGAATAATATACTGAGACATCTCCCTCTCCTCTCCTCTGAGGAATAATATACTGAGACACTCCTCCCTCCTCTGAGGAATAATATACTGAGACACCTCCTTCCTCTCCTCTGAGGAATAATATACCGAGACATCTCCTCTCCTCTCCTCTGAGGAATAATATACTGAGACATCTCCTCTCCTCTCCTCTGAGGAATAATATACTGAGACATCTCCTCTCCTCTCCTCTGAGGAATAATATACTGAGACATCTCCTCTCCTCTCCTCTGAGGAATAATATACTGAGACACCTCCTCTCCTCTCCTCTGAGGAATAATATACTGAGACACCTCCTCCTCTCCTCTCCTCTGAGGAATAATATACTGAGACATCTCTCCTCTCCTCTCCTCTGAGGAATAATATACTGAGACACCTCCCTCTCCTCTCCTCTGAGGAATAATATACTGAGACATCCTCCTCTCCTCTCCTCTGAGGAATAATATACTGAGACACCTCCTCTCCTCTCCTCTGAGGAATAATATACTGAGACACCTCCTCTCCTCTCCTCTGAGGAATAATATACTGAGACATCTCCTCTCCTCTCCTCTGAGGAATAATATACTGAGACACCTCCCTCCTCTCCTCTGAGGAATAATATACTGAGACATCTCTCTCCTCTCCTCTGAGGAATAATATACTGAGACACCTCCTCTCCTCTCCTCTGAGGAATAATATACTGAGACACTCTCCTCTCCTCTCCTCTGAGGAATAATATACTGAGACACTCTCCTCTCCTCTCCTCTGAGGAATAATATACTGAGACATCTCCCTCTCCTCTCCTCTGAGGAATAATATACTGAGACATCTCTCCCATCTCCTCTCCTCAGAGGAATAATATACTGAGACATCTCCTCTCCTCTCCTCTGAGGAATAATATACTGAGACAACTCCTCTCCTCTCCTCTGAGGAATAATATACTGAGACATCTCCTCTCCTCTCCTCTGAGGAATAATATACTGAGACATCTCCTCTCCTCTCCTCTGAGGAATAATATACTGAGACACCTCCTCTCCTCTCCTCTGAGGAATAATATACTGAGACACCTCCCTCTCCTCTCCTCTGAGGAATAATATACTGAGACACTCTCTCCTCTCCTCTCCTCTGAGGAATAATATACTGAGACA
>NW_025760691.1:0-3400 GCF_021184085.1 Oncorhynchus gorbuscha
ATAGAAATTAGAGCTCAGTGTAGAACAGGGACAGTGAATGAAGATATACTGTTTTTTGCATTAGCACCTGATTCAAGTCATCAACAACAATATACACCCCTTTGGGTCCCAAGGACCAGGTTTAAGAAATACTGTTCTATCTAATCACATTCCCCACCTCACCTCTCACTGGCAATGTAGACATGATCCAACTTTAAACACATTGACTATACTTCAATGAATGTTTGTTACGTGTACCTGTTTGCTGTCTTTGCCAACCACAAACATGTAGGTTAGATATGAGAGCACTGTTTAATTTTTAAGAAGTTTCAATGCTACTCCTGCTTGCAAACAAAGCAATTGTGACACTATGTATGTTTTTCAGTTGACCATGGTGACAGTCTTTTCATAAATATGGGCAACTCTGGTCCTTGAAATACAATCAGTTTAATCAGGTGTGTTAGATGAGGCTGAGGAATAGGTGACACCAATCAGGCCCCAGAGGGCTGGAGTGCCACGATGAGGATGACCAGATCGAGATGGAATCAACAGACTTGACTCAAGATCTTTCAGTCTTGTAGGTTTTCTCCTCTTCTTGGGCATGAGGCTACAAGCTTGGTTTCTTTCATTCTTCTCTGCAAATCCTCTCAAGGTCATGTGGTGTATATATAGAGTACCAGTATTTTTATTTTATTTTCCACATTGTAGAATAATAGTGAAGACATCGAAACTGTGAAATAACACATAGAGAATCATATAATAGGCAAGAAAGTGTTAAACAAATCTAATTATATTTCATATTTGAGATTCTTCAAAGAAGCCACCATTTGCCTTGATGACAGCTTGCACGCACTTAGCATTCTCTTAACCAGCTTTACCTGGTATGCTTTTCCAACAGTCTTGAAGGAGTTCCCACATATGCTGAGCACTTGTTGGCTGCTTTTCCTTTACTCTGCGGTCCAACTCATCCCAAACCATCTCAATCGGGTTGAGGTCGGGTGATTGGGGAGGCCAGGTCATCTGATGCAGCACTCCATCACTCTCCTTCTTGGTTAAATAGCCTTTACACAGCTTTGAGATATGTTGATTAATTGTGCCTTGAAATCTAAATAAATCACAACATTGTCACCAGCAAAGCACCCCCACACCATTCACCTACTGTGCGTTTCACAAAGACACGGCAGTTAGAACTAAAAATCAGAATTTTGGACTCATCAGACCAAAGCACCGATTTCCACCGGTCTAATGTCCATTGGTCGTGTTTATTGGCCCAAGCAGATCTCTTCTTATAATTGGTGTGTTTAAGTAGTGGTTTCTTTGTAGCAATTCGACCATGAAGACCTGATTCACGCAGTCTCCTCAGAAGAGTTGATGTTGAGATGAGATGTTACTTGAACTCTGTGAAGCATTTATTTGGGCTGCAATTTCTGAGGTGTAGTTCATTCTAATGAACATATCCTCTGCAACAGAGTTAACTCTGTGTCTTCCTTTCCTGTGGCGGTCCTCATGAGAGCCAGTATCATCATAGCGCTTGATGGTTTTTGCAAGAACAAAGTTCTTGAAATGTTCCATATTGACTGACCTTCCTGTCTTAAAGTAACCCGCGTCACCCAATATGGATCTGCCAGGTAACTAGCTACTAGTCTTTGTTAGCCACGGCTCGCGGTCCTCACCTTTTCCCCCGGAATCAGCCAGCCTTAGCTTGGACAATCACCTGCCAGTCTACACAGCACGATACAACCCAGTGCATATCGGACAGCTTCTCTCTACAATATCACCGGATTTCTGCCGCTTTTGCAGTATGTGTGTATTGTTATTGTATTGCTAGATATTGCTGCATTGTAGGAGCTAGACACATGGGCTTTTCGCTACATTGAAATAACATCTGCAAAACTGTGTACGCGACCAATAAACTTTGATTGTCTTTGATTTGATACACACACACACACAAGCACAGACACACACAATAATTGCGGTTGTTCAGCCATAACGTGTTTTAATTGTACTCTAGAATATTTTTCTTCTGATATTGTTTATGTGTTATAAAATAGTTACTGCGATTTTTCTTCTTCGTTGTTTGATGTGGAAAATCGTGTGTGCAATGTTTATTCTCCTCCCAAATGGGGTTCAACACTCAAGTTCCATTAGCTCCACTAGCCTAAGTCGAGGTACTGTATAGGCCCAGCAGCCAGAAATACCCCAGACTGATGTTTCTGTCATGGTAACTGCTTTGCCTTTATTTAGTCTTAACACCAGAGGTGGGACCAAGTCACTATTATTCAAGTCACAAGTAAGTCATACAATTACTAAGTAGGCAATTACAACCAATATACTGGTTAGACAATCTAAAATGCAATTGAACGAGTATAATGTGTTATGAGGAGCTCAAAGCCGAGCCTCGCATTGAAGGACATGGTTTTGATAAAGATACTTTGGCCCAGTGGGAGTGAGATTTTTGAAGGTGGTGGAACCAGGCCTTTTGGCTGACCCATGGGTGGTTTCAGGTTAGGTGGAAAAGATGGTGGATGCTGTTGAGTCGGTGAAAGTAACCCAAAGTGAACTTGTGATGTTTGTTTGTGTTTCTTCAGATAGGAGGGAGCAGGCACTCCATGTGACGCAACTTGGGGGAAAGACCTGTATCCTGCTTTGTGCTTAGGTTCAGGGCACCATTGAAGGGGGTGATTGATTTTTGGGGTAGCGTTAATTGTGGAGGTGTAGCAATTTAAGTTGAAGATTCCTGGTGTTTGTGACGCTCGTTGTTTGGTGTGATGCAGATTTGGTGGGGAGTGTGGTGAAACAAAGGAGACAGTCTGTTCTTTTGAGCTTTGATTCAGAGTCTTCCCCTGACAAAGTAATGTTGGGATATACAAGTTATACTGTTCTAGCTTTTGTGCCAAATACACTGCGGTGTCACGTTCATGGGCATGTCGCAGCAGTGTGTAGGAGGGAGATTCCAAGATGTGGGAAGTGTGCAGGAGGACATGGGAGAGAGGAATGTGTAGTTTCGGTGGAAAAAGTTGTGTGTGTCAACTGTAAGGGTGCCGATGTTGCTGGTGATCGGAGGTGTCCGGTGCGAGAGAGGCTGGTTGAGGTGGCCAGGGTCAAAGTAGTGCAAAAATCTTGTATGCTGAGGCAGTGAGACCAGTGAGAGGAGGGTGGATCAAGGGTGAGGGATTCTGAGAGGATCCCTGTGAACAGTTGATCTGTGCCAGAACAGTTCGATAGGCCTATGAGTTATACATGTTCAAGTAAGGTTGGCTTCTTAGTGTTCATAGCAATGGTTACCGCGGAGATGGAGAGTAAGGTTGGCTTCTTAGTGTTCATAATAATGGTTATCAACTGTACCGCGGAGATGGAGAGTAAGGTTGGCTTCTTAGTGTTCATAGCAATGGTTACCGCGGAGATGGAGAGTAAGGTTGGC
>NW_025760692.1:0-3400 GCF_021184085.1 Oncorhynchus gorbuscha
ACTGTTACTGGTATAAAACACATGTGGTCAACTCTCTATCTGAAGAGCTAGGCCACTGGGTGTGAAGAATGTTTGTTCCAGCCCTACTCTAACATCCCCATACCACTGTTACTGTATAAAACACATGTGGTCAACTCTCTATCTGAAGAGCTAGGCCACTGGGTGTGGAGATGTTTGTTCCAGCCCTACTCTAACATCCCCATACCACTGTTACTGTATAAAACACATGTGGTCAACTCTCTATCTGAAGAGAGCTAGGCCACTGGGTGTGGAGATGTTTGTTCCAGCCCTACTCTAACATCCCCATACCACTGTTACTGTATAAAACACATGTGGTCAACTCTCTATCTGAAGAGCTAGGCCACTGGGTGTGGAGATGTTTGTTCCAGCCCTACTCTAACATCCCCATACCACTGTTACTGTATAAAACACATGTGGTCAACTCTCTATCTGAAGAGCTAGGCCACTGGGTGTGGAGATGTTTGTTCCAGCCCTACTCTAACATCCCCATACCACTGTTACTGTATAAAACACATGTGGTCAACTCTCTATCTGAAGAGCTAGGCCACTGGGTGTGGAGATGTTTGTTCCAGCCCTACTCTAACATCCCCATACCACTGTTACTGTATAAAACACATGTGGTCAACTCTCTATCTGAAGAGCTAGGCCACTGGGTGTGGAGATGTTTGTTCCAGCCCTACTCTAACATCCCCATACCACTGTTACTGTATAAAACACATGTGGTCAACTCTCTATCTGAAGAGCTAGGCCACTGGGTGTGGAGATGTTTGTTCCAGCCCTACTCTAACATCCCCATACCACTGTTACTGTATAAAACACATGTGGTCAACTCTCTATCTGAAGAGCTAGGCCACTGGGTGTGGAGATGTTTGTTCCAGCCCTACTCTAACATCCCCATACCACTGTTACTGTATAAAACACATGTGGTCAACTCTCTATCTGAAGAGCTAGGCCACTGGGTGTGGAGATGTTTGTTCCAGCCCTACTCTAACATCCCCATACCACTGTTACTGTATAAAACACATGTGGTCAACTCTCTATCTGAAGAGCTAGGCCACTGGGTGTGGAGATGTTTGTTCCAGCCCTACTCTAACATCCCCATACCACTGTTACTGTATAAAACACATGTGGTCAACTCTCTATCTGAAGAGCTAGGCCACTGGGTGTGGAGATGTTTGTTCCAGCCCTACTCTAACATCCCCATACCACTGTTACTGTATAAAACACATGTGGTCAACTCTCTATCTGAAGAGCTAGGCCACTGGGTGTGGAGATGTTTGTTCCAGCCCTACTCTAACATCCCCATACCACTGTTACTGTATAAAACACATGTGGTCAACTCTCTATCTGAAGAGCTAGGCCACTGGGTGTGGAGATGTTTGTTCCAGCCCTACTCTAACATCCCCATACCACTGTTACTGTATAAAACACATGTGGTCAACTCTCTATCTGAAGAGCTAGGCCACTGGGTGTGGAGATGTTTGTTCCAGCCCTACTCTAACATCCCCATACCACTGTTACTGTATAAAACACATGTGGTCAACTCTCTATCTGAAGAGCTAGGCCACTGGGTGTGGAGATGTTTGTTCCAGCCCTACTCTAACATCCCCATACCACTGTTACTGTATAAAACACATGTGGTCAACTCTCTATCTGAAGAGCTAGGCCACTGGGTGTGGAGATGTTTGTTCCAGCCCTACTCTAACATCCCCATACCACTGTTACTGTATAAAACACATGTGGTCAACTCTCTATCTGAAGAGCTAGGCCACTGGGTGTGGAGATGTTTGTTCCAGCCCTACTCTAACATCCCCATACCACTGTTACTGTATAAAACACATGTGGTCAACTCTCTATCTGAAGAGCTAGGCCACTGGGTGTGGAGATGTTTGTTCCAGCCCTACTCTAACATCCCCATACCACTGTTACTGTATAAAACACATGTGGTCAACTCTCTATCTGAAGAGCTAGGCCACTGGGTGTGGAGATGTTTGTTCCAGCCCTACTCTAACATCCCCATACCACTGTTACTGTATAAAACACATGTGGTCAACTCTCTATCTGAAGAGCTAGGCCACTGGGTGTGGAGATGTTTGTTCCAGCCCTACTCTAACATCCCCATACCACTGTTACTGTATAAAACACATGTGGTCAACTCTCTATCTGAAGAGCTAGGCCACTGGGTGTGGAGATGTTTGTTCCAGCCCTACTCTAACATCCCCATACCACTGTTACTGTATAAAACACATGTGGTCAACTCTCTATCTGAAGAGCTAGGCCACTGGGTGTGGAGATGTTTGTTCCAGCCCTACTCTAACATCCCCATACCACTGTTACTGTATAAAACACATGTGGTCAACTCTCTATCTGAAGAGCTAGGCCACTGGGTGTGGAGATGTTTGTTCCAGCCCTACTCTAACATCCCCATACCACTGTTACTGTATAAAACACATGTGGTCAACTCTCTATCTGAAGAGCTAGGCCACTGGGTGTGGAGATGTTTGTTCCAGCCCTACTCTAACATCCCCATACCACTGTTACTGTATAAAACACATGTGGTCAACTCTCTATCTGAAGAGCTAGGCCACTGGGTGTGGAGATGTTTGTTCCAGCCCTACTCTAACATCCCCATACCACTGTTACTGTATAAAACACATGTGGTCAACTCTCTATCTGAAGAGCTAGGCCACTGGGTGTGGAGATGTTTGTTCCAGCCCTACTCTAACATCCCCATACCACTGTTACTGTATAAAACACATGTGGTCAACTCTCTATCTGAAGAGCTAGGCCACTGGGTGTGGAGATGTTTGTTCCAGCCCTACTCTAACATCCCCATACCACTGTTACTGTATAAAACACATGTGGTCAACTCTCTATCTGAAGAGCTAGGCCACTGGGTGTGGAGATGTTTGTTCCAGCCCTACTCTAACATCCCCATACCACTGTTACTGTATAAAACACATGTGGTCAACTCTCTATCTGAAGAGCTAGGCCACTGGGTGTGGAGATGTTTGTTCCAGCCCTACTCTAACATCCCCATACCACTGTTACTGTATAAAACACATGTGGTCAACTCTCTATCTGAAGAGCTAGGCCACTGGGTGTGGAGATGTTTGTTCCAGCCCTACTCTAACATCCCCATACCACTGTTACTGTATAAAACACATGTGGTCAACTCTCTATCTGAAGAGCTAGGCCACTGGGTGTGGAGATGTTTGTTCCAGCCCTACTCTAACATCCCCATACCACTGTTACTGTATAAAACACATGTGGTCAACTCTCTATCTGAAGAGCTAGGCCACTGGGTGTGGAGATGTTTGTTCCAGCCCTACTCTAACATCCCCATACCACTGTTACTGTATAAAACACATGTGGTCAA
>NW_025760693.1:0-3397 GCF_021184085.1 Oncorhynchus gorbuscha
TAGGTCAACCTGTGATAGCTGACTCGAGACCTGCTGATGAATGATGTTTTAGTGCTTCTGGTCGATTCCAGACCTTGGCTGACTGGAGGACCTTGCATTGCTGATGAATGTGATGTTTTGGTAGCTTCTAGGTCAATTCAGACAGCTGACTGAGGACCTTACTACTGATGAATGTGATGTTTTGGTGCTTCTAGGTCAATTCAGACAGCTGACTGAGGACCTTACTACTGATGAATGTGATGTTTTGGTGCTTCTAGGTCAATTCAGACAGCTGACTGAGGACCTTACTACTGATGAATGTGATGTTTTGGTGCTTCTAGGTCAATTCAGACAGCTGACTGAGGACCTTACTACTGATGAATGTGATGTTTTGGTGCTTCTAGGTCAATTCAGACAGCTGACTGAGGACCTTACTACTGATGAATGTGATGTTTTGGTGCTTCTAGGTCAATTCAGACAGCTGACTGAGGACCTTACTACTGATGAATGTGATGTTTGGTGCTTCTAGGTCAATTCAGACAGCTGACTGAGGACCTTACTACTGATGAATGTGATGTTTTGGTGCTTCTAGGTCAATTCAGACAGCTGACTGAGGACCTTACTACTGATGAATGTGATGTTATGGTGCTTCTAGGTCAATTCAGACAGCTGACTGAGGACCTTACTACTGATGAATGTGATGTTTTGGTGCTTCTAGGTCAATTCAGACAGCTGACTGAGGACCTTACTACTGATGAATGTGATGTTATGGTGCTTCTAGGTCAATTCAGACAGCTGACTGAGGACCTTACTACTGATGAATGTGATGTTTTGGTGCTTCTAGGTCAATTCAGACAGCTGACTGAGGACCTTACTACTGATGAATGTGATGTTTGGTGCTTCTAGGTCAATTCAGACAGCTGACTGAGGACCTTACTACTGATGAATGTGATGTTTTGGTGCTTCTAGGTCAATTCAGACAGCTGACTGAGGACCTTACTACTGATGAATGTGATGTTTTGGTGCTTCTAGGTCAATTCAGACAGCTGACTGAGGACCTTACTACTGATGAATGTGATGTTTTGGTGCTTCTAGGTCAATTCAGACAGCTGACTGAGGACCTTACTACTGATGAATGTGATGTTTTGGTGCTTCTAGGTCAATTCAGACAGCTGACTGAGGACCTTACTACTGATGAATGTGATGTTTTGGTGCTTCTAGGTCAATTCCAGACAGCTGACTGATGTGATGTCCTTAGTCAATTAGGCTGACTGAACTGTGATGTGATGTTTGGTGCTTCTAGGTCAATTCAGACAGCTGACTGAGGACCTTACTACTGATGAATGTGATGTTTTGGTGCTTCTAGGTCAATTCAGACAGCTGACTGGAGGGACCTTACTACTGATGAATGTGATGTTTTGGTGTTTCTAGGTCAATTCAGACAGCTGACTGAGGACCTTACTACTGATGAATGTGATGTTTTGGTGCTTCTAGGTCAATTCAGACAGCTGACTGAGGACCTTACTGCTGATGAATGTGATGTTTTGGTGCTTCTAGGTCAATTCAGACAGCTGACTGAGGACCTTACTACTGATGAATGTGATGTTTTGGTGCTTCTAGGTCAATTCAGACAGCTGACTGAGGACCTTACTACTGATGAATGTGATGTTTTGGTGCTTTTAGGTCAATTCAGACAGCTGACTGAGGACCTTTACTACTGATGAATGTGATGTTTTGGTGCTTCTAGGTCAATTCAGACAGCTGACTGGGGACTACTCTGATGTTTTGGTGCTTCAATTCAGACAGCTGACTGAGGACCTTACTACTGATGAATGTGATGTTTTGGTGCTTCTAGGTCAATTCAGACAGCTGACTGAGGACCTACTACTGATGAATGTGATGTTTGGTGCTTCTAGGTCAATTCAGACAGCTGACTGAGGACCTTACTACTGATGAATGTGAATGTGATGTTTGGTGCTGATGTTTTGAACTCTAGGTCAATTCAGACAGCTGACTGAGGACCTACTACTGATGAATGTGATGTATGGTGCTTCTAGGTCAATTCAGACAGCTGACTGAGGACCTTACTACTGATGAATGTGATGTTTTGGTGCTTCCTAGGTCAATTCAGACAGCTGACTGGACCTTACTACTGATGAATGTGATGTTATGGTGCTTCTAGGTCAATTCAGACGGCTGACTGAGGACCTTACTGCTGATGAATGTGATGTTATGGTGCTTCTAGGTCAATTCAGACAGCTGACTGGTTTCTACTACTGATGAATGTGATGTTATGGTGCTTCCACAGGTCAATTCAGACAGCTGACTGAGGACCTTACTGCCTGATGAATGTGATGTTTTGGTGCTTCTAGGTCGAATTCCAGACAGCTGACTGAGGACCTTACTACTGATGGTGTGATGTTTTGGTGCTTCTAGGTCCAATTCAGACAGCTGACTGAGGACCTTACACTGATGAATGTGATGTTTTGGTGCTTCTGAGTCCAATTCAGACAGCTGACTGAGGACCTTACTACTGATGAATGTGATGTTTTGGTGCTTCTAGGTCAATTCAGACAGCTGACTGAGGACCTACTACTATGTTTTGGTGCTTCTGATGACATGACTGATGATTTGGTGCTTCTAGGTCAATTCAGACAGCTGACTGAGGACCTTACTACTGATGAATGTGATGTTTTGGTGCTTCTAGGTCAATTCAGACAGCTGACTGAGGACCTTACTACTGAAATGTGATGTTTTGGTGCTTCTAGGTCAATTCAGACAGCTGACTGAGGACCTTACTACTGATGAATGTGATGTTTTGGTGCTTCTAGGTCAATTCAGACAGCTGACTGAGGACCTTACTACTGATGGATGTGATGTTTTGGTGCTTCTAGGTCAATTCAGACAGCTGACTGAGGACCTTACTACTGATGAATGTGATGTTTTGGTGCTTCTAGGTCAATTCAGACAGCTGACTGAGACCTTACTACTGATGAATGTGATGTTATGGTGCTTTCTAGGTCAATTCAGACAGCTGACTGAGGACCTTACTACTGATGAATGTGATGTTATGGTGCTTCTAGGTCAATTCAGACAGCTGACTGAGGACCTTACTACTGATGAATGTGATGTTATGGGTGCTTCTAGGTCAATTCAGACGGCACCGAGGGACCTTACTACTGATGAATGTGATGTTTGGGTGCTTCTAGGTCAATTCAGACAGCTGACTGAGGACCTTACTACTGATAGAATGTGATGTTTTGGTGCTTCTAGGTCAATTCAGACAGCTGACTGAGGACCTTACTACTGATGAATGTGATGTTTTGGGTGCTTCTAGGTCAATTCAGACAGCTGACTGAGGACCTCACTACTGATGAATGTGATGTTTTGGTGCTTCTAGGTCAATTCAGACAGCTGA
>NW_025760694.1:0-3396 GCF_021184085.1 Oncorhynchus gorbuscha
AGCCTTTTTAAACTTTGAATACTCTACAAGTTTGCATTTCCTGCTGTGCAGGAAAATTGTCGGCAACAAAAGGGTGATTAAATTAGGATCCTACATCTGTAATGCTTTCTATATTTACATTTTACATTACATTTAAGTCATTTAGCAGACGCTCTTATCCAGAGCGACTTACAAATTGGTGCATTCACCTTATGACATCCAGTGGAACAGTCACTTTACAATAGTGCATCTAAATCATAAAGGGGGGGGGGGGATACTTATCCTATCCTAGGTATTCCTTAAAGAGGTGGGGTTTCAGGTGTCTCCGGAAGGTGGTGATTGACTCCGCTGTCCTGGCGTCGTGGGGGAGGTTTGTTCCACCATTGGGGGGCCAGAGCAGCGAACAGTTTTGACTGGGCTGAGCGGGAGCTGTACTTCCTCAGTGGTAGGGAGGCGAGCAGGCCAGAGGTGGATGAACGCAGTGCCCTTGTTTGGGTGTAGGGCCTGATCAGAGCCTGGAGGTACTGAGGTGCCGTTCCCCTCACAGCTCCGTAGGCAAGCACCATGGTCTTGTAGCGGGGATGCGAAACTTCAACTGGAAGCCAGTGGAAGAACGGAGGCGCGGGGTGACGTGAGAACTTGGGAAGGTTGAACACCAGACGGGCTGCGGCGTTCTGGATGAGTTGAAGGGGTTTAATGGCACAGGCAGGGAGCCCAGCCAACAGCGAGTTGCAGTAATCCAGACGGGAGATGACAAGTGCCTGGATTAGGACCTCTCGCTTCCTGTGTGAGGCAGGGTCGTACTCTGCGGATGTTGTAGAGCATGAACCTACAGGAGCACGGGCCCACATGCTGATGTTAGTTGAGAACGACAGGGTGTTGTCCAGGATCACACCAAGGTTCTTAGCGCTCTGGAGGAGGACACAATGGAGTTGTCAGCCGTGATGGCGAGATCATGGAGCAGGCAGTCCTTCCCAGGAGGAAGAGCAGCTCCGTCTTGCCGAGTTCAGCTTGAGGGTGGTGATCCGTCATCACACTGATATGTCTGCCAGACATGCAGAGATGCGATTCGCCACCTGGTCATCAGAAGGGGAAAGAGAGAAGGTGGTTGTGTGTCGTCTGCATAGCAATGATAGGAGAGACCATGTGAGGTTATGACAGAGCCAAGTGACTTGGTGTATAAGCGAGAATAGGAGAGGGCCTAGAACAGAGCCCTGGGGGACACCAGTGGTGAGCGCGTGGTGAGGAGACAGATTCTCGCCACGCCACCAACTAGGACGACCTGTCCAGGTAGGACGCAATCCAAGCGTGGGCCGGCGCCGGAGATGCCCAACTCGGAGAGGGTGGAGAGGAGGATCTGATGGTTCACAGTATCGAAGGCAGCCGATAGATCTAGAAGGATGAGCAGAGGGAGAGAGTTAGCTTTAGCAGTGCGGAACTCCGTGATACAGAGGAGAGCAGTCTCAGTTGAATGACTAGTCTTGAAACCTGACTGATTTGGATCAAGAAGGTCATTCAGAGAGGAGATAGCGGGAGAGCTGGCCAAGGACGGCACGTTCAAGAGTTTTGGAGAGAAAAGAAAGAAGGGATACTGGTCTGTAATTGTTGACATCGGAGGGATCGAGTGTGGGTTTTTTCAGAAGGGGTGCAACTCTCGCTCTCTTGAAGACGGAAGGGACGTAGCCAGCGGTCAGTGATGAGTTGATGAGCGAGGTGAGGTAAGGGAGAAGGTCTCCGGAAATGGTCTGGAGAAGAGGGGAGGGGATAGGGTCAAGCGGGCTGTCATGTTTTGTCTTATATTGTCTTGTCATTTTGCTTTTCCTTCTGTTCGTTTTCCCCCTGCTGGTCTGTTTAGGTTCGTTCCCCTTTTTCTCTCTCCCTCTCTCTCTCTCTTCTCTCTATCGTTCTGTTCCTGCTCCCAGCTGTTCCTATTCCCCTAATCCAATCATTTAGTCTTCCCACACCTGTTCCCTATCTTTTCCCTGATTAGAGTCCCTATTTCTCCCCTTGTTTTCCGTTTCTGTCCTGTCGGATCCTTGTATATTGTTCACCGTGCTGTGTCTTTGTATCGCCCTGTCGTGTCGTGTTTCCCTCAGATGCTGCGTGGTGAGCAGGTGTCTGAGTCTGCTACGGTCAAGTGCCTTCCCGAGGCTACCTGCAGTTTGTGCTCGAGTCTCAGTCAGTTCGTGATTTACCGAGTGGAATTATTTTTATGCTTTGTTACCGCTCGATTTGTCTAGGAGTATTGCTATTTCCTTAAACTGGATTAAAGACTCTGTTTTCGCCAAGTCGCTTTTGGGTCCTCATTCACCTGCATAACAGGGCAGGTTGTTGGGCGGCCGGCCGTCACAAGACGCGAGATTTCATCTGGAGAGAGAGGGGAGAAAGAGGTCAGAGCACAGGGTAGGGCAGTGTGAGCAGAACCAGCGGTGTCGTTTGACTTAGCAAACGAGGATCGGATGTCGTCGACCTTCTTTTAAAATGGTTGACGAAGTCGTCTGCAGAGAGGGAGGAGGGGGGAGGGGGAGGAGGATTCAGGAGGAGAAGAAGGTGGCAAGGGCTTCCCTAGGGTTAGAGGCAGATGCTTGGAATTTAGCGTGGTAGAAAGTGGCTTTAGCAGCAGAGACAGAGGAGGAAAATGTAGAGAGGAGGGAGTGAGGATGCCAGGTCCGCGGGGAGGCGAGTTTTCCTCCATTTCCGCTCGGCTGCCCGGAGCCCTGTACTGTGAGCTCGCAATGAGTCATCGAGCCACGGAGCGGGGAGGAGGACCGAGCCGGCCTGGAGGATAGGGGACATAGGGGGTCAAAGGATGCAGAGAGGGAGGAGAGGAGGGTTGAGGAGGCAGAATCAGGAGATAGGTTGGAGAAAGGTTTGAGCGGAGGAAGAGATGATAGGAATGGAAGAGGGAGAGAGCAGCAGGGAGAGAGCGAAGGTTGGGCAGGCGTGATACCATCCCAGTGAGGACAGTGTGGGAGGTGTTGGATGAGGCGAGAGGAAAGAGGATACAAGGTAGTGGTCGGAGACTTGGAGGGGAGTTGCAATGAGGTTAGTGGAAGAACAGCATCTAGTAAAGATGAGGTCGAGCGTATTGCCTGCCTTGTGAGTAGGGGGGGAAGGTGAGAGGGTGAGGTCAAAAGAGGAGAGGAGTGGAAAGAAGGAGGCAGAGAGGAATGAGTCAAAGGTAGACGTGGGGAGGTTAAAGTCGCCCAGAACTGTGAGAGGTGAGCCGTCCTCAGGAAAGGAGCTTATCAAGGCATCAAGCTCATTGATGAACTCTCCGAGGGAACCTGGAGGGCGATAAATGATAAGGATGTTAAGCTTGAAAGGGCTGGTAACTGTGACAGCATGGAATTCAAAGGAGGCGATTCCACTTGGGAGAGATGAGGATCCCGGTGCCACCACCCCGCTGACCAGAAG
>NW_025760695.1:0-3395 GCF_021184085.1 Oncorhynchus gorbuscha
TGGAGGCTATATACAGGGGGTACTGGTACAGAGTCAATGTGGAGGCTATATACAGGGGTACCGGTACAGAGTCAATGTGGAGGCTATATACAGGGGGGTCCGTACCAAGTCAATGTGGAGGCTATATACAGGGGGGTCCGTACCGAGTCAATGTGGAGGCTATATACAGGGGGTACCGGTACAGAGTCAATGTGGAGGCTATATACAGGGGGTACCATACCGAATCAATGTGGAGGCTATATACAGGGGGGTACCATTCAGAGTCAATGTGGAGGCTATATACAGGGGGTACAGGTACAGAGTCAGTGTGGAGGCTATATACAGGGGGGTACCGGTACAGAGTCAATGTGGAGGCTATATACAGAGGGTACCGGTACAGAGTCAATGTGGAGGCTATATACAGGGTATTACGGTACAGAGTCAATGTGGAGGCTATATACAGGGGGTACAGGTATAGAGTCAATGTGGAGGCTATATACAGGGGGGTACCGGTACAGAGTCAATGTGGAGGCTATATACAGGGTATTACGGTACAGAGTCAATGTGGAGGCTATATACAGGGGGGTACCGGTACAGAGTCAATGTGGAGGCTATATACAGGGGGTACCGATACTGAGTCAATGTGGAGGCTATATACAGGGGGGTACCATACAGAGTCAATGTGGAGGCTATATACAGGGGGGTCCGTACCGAGTCAATGTGGAGGCTATATACAGGGGGTATCATACCGAGTCAATGTGGAGGCTATATACAGGGGGTACTGGTACAGAGTCAATGTGGAGGCTATATACAGGGGGTACTGGTACAGAGTCAATGTGGAGGCTATATACAGGGGGTACTGGTACAGAGTCAATGTGGAGGCTATATACAGGGGGTACCATACCGAGTTAATGTGGAGGCTATATACAGGGTGTACCATACAGAGTCAATGTGGAGGCTATATACAGGGGGGTACCGGTACAGAGTCAATGTGGAGGCTATATACAGGGTATTACGGTACAGAGTCAATGTGGAGGCTATATACAGGGGGGTACCGGTACAGAGTCAATGTGGAGGCTATATACAGGGGGTACCGATACAGAGTCAATGTGGAGGCTATATACAGGGGGGTACCATACAGAGTCAATGTGGAGGCTATATACAGGGGGTCCGTACCGAGTCAATGTGGAGGCTATATACAGGGGGTATCATACCGAGTCAATGTGGAGGCTATATACAGGGGGGTACCATACCGAGGCAATGTGGAGGCTATATACAGGGGGTACTGGTACAGAGTCAATGTGGAGGCTATATACAGGGGGTACTGGTACAGAGTCAATGTGGAGGCTATATACAGGGGGTACCATACCGAGTTAATGTGGAGGCTATATACAGGGTGTACCATACAGAGACAATGTGGAGGCTATATACAGAGGGTACCGGTACAGAGTCAACGTGGAGGCTATATACAGGGGTACCAGTACAGAGTCAATGTGGAGGCTATATACAGGGGGTACCATACAGAGTCAATGTGGAGGCTATATACAGGGGGGTCCGTACCGAGTCAATGTGGAGGCTATATACAGGGGGGTACTGGTACAGAGTCAATGTGGAGGCTATATACAGGGGGTACCATACAGAGTCAATGTGGAGGTTATATACAGGGGGTACCATACAGAGTCAATGTGGAGGCTATATACAGGGGGTACCATACAGAGTCAATGTGGAGGTTATATACAGGGGGTACCATACAGAGTCAATGTGGAGGCTATATACAGGGGGGTCCGTACCGAGTCAATGTGGAGGCTATATACAGGGGGGTACTGGTACAGAGTCAATGTGGAGGCTATATACAGGGGGTACCGGTACAGAGTCAATGTGGAGGCTATATACAGGGGGGTCCGTACCGAGTCAATGTGGAGGCTATATACAGGGGGGTCCGTACCGAGTCAATGTGGAGGCTATATACAGGGGGTACCGGTACAGAGTCAATGTGGAGGCTATATACAGGGGGTACCATACCGAGTCAATGTGGAGGCTATATACAGGGGGGTACCATTCAGAGTCAATGTGGAGGCTATATACAGGGTATTACGGTACAGAGTCAATGTGGAGGCTATATACAGGGGGTACAGGTACAGAGTCAGTGTGGAGGCTATATACAGGGGGGTACCGGTACAGAGTCAATGTGGAGGCTATATACAGAGGGTACCGGTACAGAGTCAATGTGGAGGCTATATACAGGGTATTACGGTACAGAGTCAATGTGGAGGCTATATACAGGGGGGTACCGGTACAGAGTCAATGTGGAGGCTATATACAGGGGGTACCGATACAGAGTCAATGTGGAGGCTATATACAGGGGGGTACCATACAGAGTCAATGTGGAGGCTATATACAGGGGGGTCCGTACCGAGTCAATGTGGAGGCTATATACAGGGGGTATCATACCGAGTCAATGTGGAGGCTATATACAGGGGGGTACCATACCGAGGCAATGTGGAGGCTATATACAGGGGGTACTGGTACAGAGTCAATGTGGAGGCTATATACAGGGGGTACTGGTTCAGAGTCAATGTGGAGGCTATATACAGGGGGTACCATACCGAGTTAATGTGGAGGCTATATACAGGGTGT
This sequence comes from Oncorhynchus gorbuscha, assembly GCF_021184085.1. Taxonomy (NCBI): domain Eukaryota; kingdom Metazoa; phylum Chordata; class Actinopteri; order Salmoniformes; family Salmonidae; genus Oncorhynchus; species Oncorhynchus gorbuscha. The sequence goes on from NW_025760695.1 coordinate 2,617, forward strand.
ACCATACAGAGACAATGTGGAGGCTATATACAGAGGGTACCGGTACAGAGTCAACGTGGAGGCTATATACAGGGGTACCAGTACAGAGTCAATGTGGAGGCTATATACAGGGGGTACCGGTACAGAGACAATGTGGAGACTATATACAGGGGGGTACAGTACCGAGTCAATGTGGAGACTATATACAGGGGGTACCGGTACAGAGACAATGTGGAGACTATATACAGGGGGGTACAGTACCGAGTCAATGTGGAGGCTATATACAGGGGGGTACAGTACCGAGTCAATGTGGAGGCTATATACAGGGGGTACCGTTACAGAGTCAATGTGGAGGCTAAATACAGGAGGTACCGGTACAGAGACAATGTGGAGACTATATACAGGGGGGTACCGGTACAGAGTCAATGTGGAGGCTATATACAGGGGGTACCGGTACAGAGTCAATGTGGAGACTATATACAGGGGGTACTGGTACAGAGTCAATGTGGAGGCTATATACAGGGCGTACCGGTACAGAGACAATGTGGAGACTATATACAGGGGGGTACCATACCGAGTCAATGTGGAGACTATATACAGGGGGTACCGGTACAGAGACAATGTGGAGACTATATACAGGGGGGTACAGTACAGAGTCAATGTGGAGACTATATACAGGGGGTACCGGTACAGAGACAATGTGGAGACTATATACAGGGGGTACAGGTACAGAGTCAATGTGGAGGCTATATACAGGGGTACCAGTACAGAGTCAATGTGGAGGCTATATACAGGGGTAC
>NW_025760696.1:0-3395 GCF_021184085.1 Oncorhynchus gorbuscha
AGTAGACAGTTAGCAGATACAGATGGGGGGGGGGACTGTAGTAGACAGTTAGCAGATACAGATGGGGGGACTGTAGTAGACAGTTAGCAGATACAGATGGGGCAGGACTGTAGTAGACAGTTAGCAGATACAGATGGGTGTTGTCTTTAGGTCTCTCTTTATGTAGTGTTGTTGTCTTTAGGTCTCTCTTTATGTAGTGTTGTTGTCTTTAGGTCTCTCTTTATGTAGTGTTGTTGTCTTTAGGTCTCTCTTTATGTAGTGTTGTTGTCTTTAGGTCTGTCTTTATGTAGTGTTGTCTCTCTCATCGTGATGTGTGTTGTTGTCTTTAGGTCTCTCTTTATGTAGTGTTGTTGTCTTTAGGTCTCTCTTTATGTAGTGTTGTTGTCTTTAGGGTCTCTTTATGTAGTGTTGTTGTCTTTAGGTCTCTCTTTGGCGTAGTGTTGTTGTCTTTGGGTCTCTTTATGTAGTGTTGTTTGTCTGAGGTCTCTCTTTATGTAGTGTTTGTTGTCTTTAGGTCTCTTTATGTAGTGTTGTTGTCTTTAGGTCTCTATGTAGTGTTGTTGTCTTTGATTCTGTACTTAGTGTTGTTGTCTGAGGGTCTCTCTTTATATAGTGTTGTCTCTCTCATCCCTATTGATGTCTGAGGTCTCTCTCTTTATGTAGTGTTGTCTCTCTCTGTCATTGATGTCTGAGGTTCTCTCTTGCTATAGAACGTTAGAAGTAGCTTACTCAGGCATCTTGGTCATGTATGCACTTTCGTGTGAAACTCACTGGTCTCCCCTTCTTGCAGTCCTCTGAGCCAGTGTTTACACACCACAGTCTTCTCCCCACTGATGTCGGAGCGGACACATCCCACCTGCAACCACACACACACTGAATCAGTTCCTATCACACACACACTGGGTCAGTTCCTATCCCACACACACACTGGGTCAGTTCTATCCACACACTGGGTCGGATTCCTATCCACACACACACACACTGGGTCAGTTCTATCCACACACACACACTGGGTCAGTTCCTATCCACACACACACTGGGTCGGTTCCTATCACACACACACACTGGGTCAGTTCCTATCCACACACACTGGGTCAGTTCCTATCCACACACACACACTGGGTCAGTTCCTATCCACACACACACACACTGGGTCAGTTCCTATCCACACACACACACTGGGTCAGTTCCTATCCACACACACTGGGTCAGTTCCTATCCACACACACACACTGGGTCAGTTCCTATCCACACACACACACTGGGTCAGTTCCTATCCACACACACACACTGGGTCAGTTCCTATCCACACACACACTGGGTCAGTTCCTATCCACACACACACACACTGGGTCAGTTCCTATCCACACACACACACTGGGTCAGTTCCTATCCACACACACACACTGGGTCAGTTCCTATCCACACACACACACTGGGTCAGTTCCTATCTACACACACTGGGTCAGTTCCTATCCACACACACACTGGGCCAGTTCCTATCCACACACACACACTGGGTCAGTTCCTATCACACACACACTAGTCAATTCATTAAATACATTTTACACACAGACACTTACAGATCAGTTTATACACACATCCCCCAGCAGACACACACACACACACTTGTAGAGGAGGCTGTAGTAGTCACATAGAAGAACTCATCACCGATAATACTCTCACCTTTGAGACAGGCTGCTCTCATGAAGAACTCACACACAGCAGCCCCGGACTCTGCACACACACAGGAAGTTACAATACAAAACCATAAATAATCCTCAAACTCTGCAAAAACACCTAACAATAAAACCAGTTAAAAAGTTAGCTAGTCAAGTTAGCTTAGCTACCATGCTAAAACTACAACAGTACCTAGCTAACGTTAGCTAACTGGCTAACTGAGTAAGTAGCGACTACTTACTGTCCATCCCGGGGAAAGGGAGAGGCTGAGCCCCCAGCTGCTGCTCCACAGCCATCTCTAGATCAAACTTGATGTGGTCCACGGTGGCTATCAGGTCCTGCATGATGGCAGGTCTCACTACGCTCCGACCAGACAGAAACAGGCTAGCCTAGCCTAGCCTAGCTTAGCAGTCTAACCCCTGTCCGACCAGACAGAAACAGGCTAGCTTAGCCTAGCCTAGCAGTCTAACCCCAGTCCGACCAGATAGAAACAGGCTAGCCTAGCCTAGCCTAGCTTAGCAGTCTAACCCCAGTCCGACCAGATAGAAACAGGCTAGCCTAGCCTAGCTTAGCAGTCTAACCCCAGTCCGACCAGATAGAAACAGGCTAGTTTAGCCAAGCCTAGCCTAGCTTAGCTGTCTAACGGCAGTTAGCAATCAGCTAATCTGTGAAATCTCACTTTAAGTAGCTGATATATCAACCATAAAAAGGCGTGGGAGCTAGATTGCTTTGTCTAGCTAATTGTATATATTTTTAATGTGTAGAAATCAACAGTGGGAAAAGTTAGATTAACTAAGACAAGTCCCGTTTGTCTTGTTGATCTGCCATCTTGTTTCTCCTGCCTCCAGAAGGCGGGCGGGTTGAACTCTAACCTTTGACCTGGAGGGGGGGTTAAAAGGCCGACTAATCGATCTATGAGAGAGTCTGGATGTGAACTTGCCAGAAGATGCCGACCCTAGAATTACGCTTGTTTACACAGAACTGCACTGGGGTCAGAATGCAACCATGGTTACATTAAGATCCCCATTGAGCTAGTGTGAGATATGGGCTGGAAAAGGGTATCGCAATGGGATAAGCCACCATACTCCAAATGCAGTTAACCCACTGTTCCTAGACCGTCATTGAAAATAAGAATTTGTTCTTTAACTGACTTGCCTAGTTAGTTAAATAAAGGTTAAATAAAAAAAATAAAAATAAAAAATTCACACTACTTGTTTTCCAGGACAACTGCCATTTGTATCCTCATGCGGTAGCCAACGCAGCCATTTTGAAATGCGTCAGCCAATCAGCTCTTTTGTTGTTCAACACAAACATGTAATTTCATGATGGCTGCTGTGAATACTGCTAGTTAGCATGAGGACGAAAAGGGACGTTTTCTTCTGGGGGGGGGGGGGGGTAAGCGGTATTTCAATCTTCTCGGTGGAGCAGTGTGGATGAAGGTAACATTTGGAGTGCAGTGGCATATCCCATCCCTGTATCGAGGTACATTTCTCAACCCGTATCTCATCCCTGTATCGAGGTACGTTTTCTCAACCCGTATCGAGGTACGTTTCTCAACCCGTATCGAGGTACGTTTCTCAACCCGTATCCCATCCATGTATCGAGGTACGTTTCTCAACCCGTATCTCATCCCTGTATCGAGGTACATTTCTCAACCCGTATCTCATCCCTGTATCGAGGTACGTTTCTCAACCCGTATCGAGGTACGTTTCTCA
>NW_025760697.1:0-3392 GCF_021184085.1 Oncorhynchus gorbuscha
AACAATTCACAACAATGCACACAAATCTAAAATAATTCAATTAAGAAGTATATAAATATTAGTGGAGTGGCATTTACTAAAATAGAATTCAGTATATACATATGAGATGAGTAAAACAGTATGTAAACATTATTAAGTCGACTAGTGTTCCATTATTAAAGTGACCAGTGATTCCACATCTATGTACATAGGGCAGTAGCCTCTAATGTGCTAGTGATGGCTATTTAACAGTTTGATGGCCTTGAGATAGAAGCTGTTTTTCGTCTCAGTCCCAGCTTTGATGCACCTGTACTGACCTCGCCTTCTGGATGATAGTGGAGTGAACAGGCTGTGGCTCGGGTGGTTGATATCCTTTATGATATTTGTGACTTTGGATGCTGTAGGTGTCCTGGTGGGCAGGTAGTTTGCCCCGGTGATGCATTGGGCAGCCCGCACCACCCACTGGAGAGCCATGCGGTTGTGAGCGGAGCAGTTGCCGTACCAGGCGCTGATGCAGCCCAACAGGATGCTCTCAATTGGGCATGTGTAAAGGTTTGTGAGGATTTTTGGTGCCAAGACAAATTTCTACACCCTCCTGAAGTTGAAAGGCGTTGTAGCACTTTCTTCGCCACACTGTCTGTGTGGGTGGACCATTTCATATCATCAGTGATGTGTACAACGAGGAACTTGAAGCTTTTCGATCTTCTCCTCTGCGGTCCCGTCAATGTGGATAGGGGCGTGCTCCTCTGCTGTCTCCTGAAGTCCACGATCAGCTCTTTCATTTGTTGACGTTGAGGGAGAGGTTATTTTCCTGGCACCACTCTACCTCCTCCCTGTAGGCTGTCTCGTCATTGTTGGTAATCAGGCCTACTACTGTTGTGTCGTCTGAACTCCATGATTGAGTTGGAGGAGGGTGTGGCCACGCAGTCATGGGTGAACAGAGAGTACAGGAGGGGGCTGGCACGCACTCTTGTGGGGCCCTGTGTTGAGGATCAGCGTAGTGGCTGTGTTTCCTACCTTCACCACCTGGGGGTGGTCCGTCAGGAAGTGCAGGACCCAGTTGCACAGGGTGGGGTTCAAACCCAGGGCCCCGATCTTAATGATGAGTTTGGAGGGTACTATGTTGAAGGCTAAGTTATAGTCAAAGAAACAGCATTCTTACATAGGTATTCCTCTGCTCCAGATGGGATAGGGCAGTGTGATGCTGATTCCATCGCCTATGGAGCTATTGGGGCGATATGCAAATTGAAGTGGGTCTAGGGTGTCAGGTAAGGTGGATAAGATTCTTAACTAACCTCTCAAAGCACTTCATGATGACAGAAGTGAGTGCAGCGCGATGGTCATTTAGTTCAGTTACCTTTGTTTTCTTGGCTACAGGAACAATGGTGTCCATCTTGAAGCAAATGGGGACAGCAGACTGCGGTAGGGAGAGATTGAATATGTCCGTAATCACTCCAGTCAGCTGGTCTGTGCATTGCTCTGAGGACGCGGCTAGGGATGCCTTCTGGGCGGCAGCCTTGTGAGGGTTAGCACGCTTAAATGTTTTATTCACGTCGGCCAAGGAGAACGAGAGCCCTTCAGTCCTTGGTAGCGGTCCACGTTGGTGTTATCTTCAAAGCGGGCGAAGAAGGTGTTTAGCTTGTCAGGGAGCAAGACTTCGGTGTCCTCGATGTGGCTGGTTTGCCTTCGTAATCCGTGATTGTCTGGAGTCTTTGCCACTTACGTCTCGTGTTGAATTACGACTTCACTTTGTCTCTGTACTGACATTTTGCCTGTTTGATTGCCTTATGGATATGCATAACTGCACTGTTTATATTCAAGCATATTCCCAGTCACCTTGCAGTGGTTAAATGTGGTGGTTCGTCAGTGGGAACAACATCCACTGTACACTTCCTGATGAACTCACTCACTGTGACAGTGTATATGTAAATTTAATGAAATGTATTTCACCTTTATTTAACCAGGTAGGCTAGTTGAGAACCCGTTCTCATTTGCAACTGCGACCTGGCCAAGATAAAGCAAAGCAGTGTGACACAGACAACACAGAGTTACACATGGAGTAAACAATAAACAAGCCAATAACACAATAATCAAGTCAATGGCACAGTAGAAAAAAGAAAGTCTCTATACAGTGTGTGAAAAGGCATGAGGAGGTAGGCAATAAGCACCAATTTGTAAGTCGCTCTGGATAAGAGCGTCTGCTAAATGACTTAAATGTAATGTAAATGTAAATAGGCCACAGGAGCGAATATTTAAATTTAGCAGATTAACACTGGAGTGATAAATGAGCAGATGATTATGTGCATGTAGAGATACTGGTGTGCAAAAGAGCAGGAAAGTAAATTAAATAAAAACAGTATGTGGATGAGGTAGATAGATTGGATGGGCTATTTACAGATAGACTATGTACAGCTGCAGCGATCGGTTAGCTGCTCAGATAGCAGATGTTTAAAGTTGGTGAGGTAAATAAAAGTCTCCAACTTCAGCGATTTTTCCAAATAGAAGAAGGGAATTGGAAGGAAAGGCGGCCATATGAGGTGTTGGCTTTGGGGATGATCCGTGAGATATACCTGCTGGAACGTGTGCTACGGGTGGGTGTTGTTATCGTGACCAGTGAACTGAGATAAGGCGGAGCTTTACCTAGCATAGACTTATAGATGACCTGTATGATATGTAGCGAGGGCCAGCCGACTAGAGCATACAGGTCGCAGTGGTGGGTGGTATAGGGTGATTTGGTAACAAAACGGATGGCACTGTGATAGACTGCATCCAGTTTGCTGAGAAGAGTACTGGAAGCTATTTTGTAGATGACATCACCGAAGTCGAGGATTGGTAGGATAGTCAGTTTTGCTAGGGTAAGTTTGGCGGCGTGAGTGAAGGAGGCTTTGTTGCGGAATAGAAAGCCGACTCTAGATTAGATTTTTGATTGGAGATGTTTAATATGAGTCTGGAAGGAGAGTTTACAGTCTAGTCAGACACCTAGGTGTTTATAGTTGTCCACATATTCTCGGTCGGAAACGTCCAGGGTGGTGATGCTAGTCGGGAGGGCGGGTGCGGGCAGCGAATGGTTGAAAAGCATGCACTTGGTTTTAATAGCGTTTAAGAGCAGTTGGAGGCCACAGAAGGAGTGTTGTATGGCATTGAAGCTCATTTGGAGGTTAGTTAGCACAGTGTCCAAGAAAGGGCCAGAAGTATACAGAATGGTGTTGTCTGCGTAGAGGTGGATCAGGGAATCGCCCGCAGCAAGAGCGACATCATTGATATATACAGAGAAAAGAGTCGGCCCGAGAATTGAACCCTGTGGCACCCCCATAGAGACTGCCAGAGGTCCGGACAACATACCCTCCGATTTGACACACTGAACTCTGTCTGCAAAGTAATTGGTGAACCAGGCGAGGCAGTCATTAGAAAAA
>NW_025760698.1:0-3392 GCF_021184085.1 Oncorhynchus gorbuscha
TCAATATCTGACACTATCACCTCTATTCAATATCTGACACTATCACCTCTATTCAATATCTGACACTATCACTCTCTATTCAATATCTGACACTATCACCTCTATTCAATATCTGACACTATCACCTCTATTCAATATCTGACACTATCACCTCTATTCAATATCTGACACTATCACCTCTATTCAATATCTGACACTATCACCTCTATTCAATATCTGACACTATCACCTCTATTCAATATCTGACACTATCACCTCTATTCAATATCTGACACTATCACCTCTATTCAATATCTGACACTACCACCTCTATTCAATATCTGACACTATCACCTCTATTCAATATCTGACACTATCACCTCTATTCAATATCTGACACTATCACCTCTATTCAATATCTGACACTATCACCTCTATTCAATATCTGACACTACCTCCTCTATTCAATATCTGACACTATCACCTCTATTCAATATCTGACACTATCACCTCTATTCAATATCTGACACTACCACCTCTATTCAATATCTGACACTATCACCTCTATTCAATATCTGACACTACCACCTCTATTCAATATCTGACACTACCACCTCTATTCAATATCTGACACTATCACCTCTATTCAATATCTGACACTACCACCTCTATTCAATATCTGACACTACCACCTCTATTCAATATCTGACACTATCTCTATTCAATATCTGACACTATCACCTCTATTCAATATCTGACACTTGCACCTCTATTCAATATCTGACACTATCACCTCTATTCAATATCTGACACTTGCGACCTCTATTCAATATCTGACACTATCACCTCTATTCAATATCTGACACTATCACCTCTATTCAATATCTGACACTATCACCTCTATTCAATATCTGACACTTGCGCCTCTATTCAATATCTGACACTATCACCTCTATTCAATATCTGACACTATCACCTCTATTCAATATCTGACACTATCACCTCTATTCAATATCTGACACCAGCACCTCTATTCAATATCTGACACTATCACCTCTATTCAATATCTGACACTATCACCTCTATTCAATATCTGACACTATCACCTCTATTCAATATCTGACACTATCACCTCTATTCAATATCTGACACTATCTCTATTCAATATCTGAGACTATCACCTCTATTCAATATCTGACACTACCTCCTCTATTCAATATCTGACACTATCACCTCTATTCAATATCTGACACTATCACCTCTATTCAATATCTGAAACTACCACCTCTATTCAATATCTGACACTACCACCTCTATTCAATATCTGAGACTATCACCTCTATTCAATATCTGACACTATCACCTCTATTCAATATCTGACACTATCACCTCTATTCAATATCTGACACTATCACCTCTATTCAATATCTGACACAATCTCTATTCAATATCTGACACTATCACCTCTATTCAATATCTGACACTTGCGCCTCTATTCAAGCTACTACCGAGATAGTAGAGCTGCGCATCGATTTGACTGGTGTCGTAACGCAGCCGTGTTCCTTCCTCTGACTGCCATCGTCCTCACAGAGCCCAGCCTAACTTCTCCAGACCGGCAACACTACTGCTGTACCTCGGAGTGAAGCCGCTTTTTGAGCGTCAAACCAGCAGACTAATCCAACTAGCATAACCATCACCCTGATTCCTCTGTCCCCTTTTGTTAATAATATCATCATATAGTGTAACGAGCCTGGGTTTATAAGCGTGGATAGCGAGCCCGCCTGAGTATGCTTTTGGGGCACAGTCCATAGCGAGCTGGACTTCAGGCTAGAAGGTTGAGGGTTCGAGTCCTGCTCCCTGCCTGTTTCATTACGTCTCATTTTAATATCGTTATATTTCTGTGCTACAGAAATGATCTGACAGTTCCAAACTCAATCAGAAGCTTTTCTAAATTGTATTCAAGTAGTTTAATCCATTTTATCCAAGTAGTATAATTGCCATTTGCAAGTACCTATTAAAAGTAATATATTGGAATTATTCTTTGGAGCTCTCTCACATATAGTAGGTCTACATAGCACACAGAGGTAGACAGTATAACAGTCACACGGAACAAATAAAACATGTATAACATCCTCTATGACGTCGTTGTGTTCAGCTCCAGGTTGTTTCCGCTGCACATCGCTGTTAGACACTGCGCTTCTTGTCTGTCTATAGGCTGTCTCGGCGTTGTTATTGACGACACTTGTGACGTTTTTAGTCTCACAATGGATTCTGAGGACCCCCTTTTATTATAGTGCTGTGATAATACAAACATACAGCCTCCTTAATATCTGAACATATTATTTGAAAGACTGAAGACGGAGAGTTCTGCATGAAAGATGTATTTTATTATTGTCAGGGACGTGGCACACAACCATTGGTTGATGCAATGTGGCGTGTCAATTTGTAGGCGGCCTCGTAGGATTTCAATGGGCTGGTCTGCAGAGGAGCTCAGCATTTCTTCCGAATCTCTCTCCCCCTCAGCTATACCGGTGTGTAAGGGGTGTAAAGTTCACAATGGGAGCCGAGACTATCGCACGGTGGCAGTAGAGAGACGCGGATGAAGTGTGTATCAGTCATGCTGGTGGCTGGCAGCGACGGCAGAGCAGAGCGTGACATGCCAGTGTTTTTTTCCTGAGGGGATGTGTTCTCTTGGTCTTGGATCCGCGGAGTGATGGCAGAATGTTCCATTTATTCTATGGATCTTTCCTTCCCGTCGTATTTCTGCCACCATGGCATGATCCAGAGCAGGGCGGTGTAACTGGGTGATTCAACATCACGGTTATAGTGATCGGAAGAGAACACGGAGGATTTTGCAACAAGTGCAAGTAGGAAAACCGTCATTTCCCTTCATAATCAACGCAGTTCTCTCTGGCAGTTTTCAAGCCTCAGCAGCAGTCAATCGGAGTGTTTCTGGCTGATTTGTTCTACTGATGATGACGGTTGGCAGCTCCCTTCTGGTTTCGTTTTACAGCTCAGAGTGTCAGTGAGTAGTGCTGGTTATATAGTGACTTGTATTTCCATCCATTTACATCCACGGTTTTATCCGACCGAGGTCGTTTTATCCAGCCGGCGCGTTATATCCGACCGAGGCCGTTAATATCCGACCGAGGCCGTTAATATCCAAACGAGGCTTTATATTCAACCGAGGCCGTTTTTCCAACCGAGGTTGGTTCTCAGTTTTTATTTATTTTTTAAATTCCGAATATGACTCTAGTATGCAGTGTGATATAATATTGAAATGTGGAATTAAAGACATGACTATATTCTGGTTGGTTTGTTTCCGTTTTATTCAACAAAGCACCACGTTGTACACATAAGCATACATTGATTTTTAAAAATATTTTTTTGAAAAATATTTTTTATTTTCATTT
>NW_025760699.1:0-3391 GCF_021184085.1 Oncorhynchus gorbuscha
GGGTAGGGTGGGAGAGAGAGAGAGAAAGAGAGGGGTAGGGTGGGAGAGAGAGAGAGAGAGAGAGAGAGAGGGGTAGGGTGGGAGAGAGAGAGAGAAAGAGAGAGGTAGGGTGGGAGAGAGAGAGAGAGAGGGGTAGGGTGGGAGAGAGACAGAGAGAGAGGTGTAGGGTGGGAGGGAGATAGAGAGAGAGAGAGAGAGAGGAGTAGGGTGGGAGAGAGACAGAGAGAGAGGGGTAGGGTGGGAGAGAGAGAGAGAAGAGAGAGGTAGGGTGGGAGAGAGAGAGAGAGAGAGGGGTAGGGTGGGAGGGAGAGAGAGAGAGAGGGTAGGGAGAGAGAGAGAGAGAGAGGGGTAGGGTGGGAGAGAGACAGAGAGAGAGGGGTAGGGTGGGAGAGAGACAGAGAGAGAGGGGTAGGGTGGGAGAGAGACAGAGAGAGAGGGGTAGGGTGGGAGAGAGACAGAGAGAGAGGTGTAGGGTGGGAGGGAGATAGAGAGAGAGAGAGAGGGGTAGGGTGGGAGAGAGACAGAGAGAGGGGGTAGGGTGGGAGAGAGAGAGAGAGAAAGAGAGAGGTAGGGTGGGAGAGAGAGAGAGAGGGGTAGGGTGGGAGAGAGAGAGAGAGAGAGGTAGAGTGAGAGAGAGAGAGAGGGTAGGGGTGGGAGAGAGACAGAGAGAGAGAGAGTAGGGTGGGAGAGAGAGAGAGAGAGAGAGAGAGAGGTAGGGTGGGAGAGAGAGAGAGAGAGAGTAGGGTAGGGTGGGAGAGAGAGAGAGAGAGAGAGAGGGTAGGGTGAGAGAGAGAGAGAGAGAGGGGTAGGGTGGGAGAGAGAGAGAGAGAGAGAGAGGTAGGGTGGGAGAGAGAGAGAGAGAGAGAGGGTAGGGTGGGAGAGAGAGAGAGAGAGAGAGGGTAGGGTGGGAGGGAGATGAGAGAGAGAGAGGGGTAGGGTGGGAGAGAGACAGAGAGAGAGGGGTAGGGTGGGAGAGAGAGAGAGAGAGAGAGAGTAGGGTGGGAGAGAGAGAGAGAGAGGGGTAGGGTGGGAGAGAGAGAGAGAGAGGGGTAGAGGGTAGGGAGAGAGAGAGAGAGAGGGGTAGGGTGGGAGAGAGACAGAGAGAGAGGGGTAGGGTGGGAGAGAGACAGAGAGAGAGGGGTAGGGTGGGAGAGAGACAGAGAGAGAGGGGTAGGGTGGGAGAGAGACAGAGAGAGAGGTGTAGGGTGGGAGGGAGATAGAGAGAGAGAGAGGGGTAGGGTGGGAGAGAGACAGAGAGAGAGGGGTAGGGTGGGAGAGAGAGAGAGAAAGAGAGAGGTAGGGTGGGAGAGAGAGAGAGAGAGAGGGTAGGGTGGGAGAGAGAGAGAGAGAGAGAGGTAGGGTGGGAGAGAGAGAGAGGTAGGGTGGGAGAGAGAGAGAGAGAGGGGTAGGGTGGGAGAGAGAGAGAGAGAGAGGGGTAGGGTGGGAGAGAGAGAGAGAGAGAGAGAGAGAGAGATAGGGTGAGAGAGAGAGAGAGAGAGAGAGGGAGGGGTAGGGTGGGAGAGAGACAGAGAGAGAGAGGGGGTAGGGTGGGAGAGAGACGAGAGAGAGAGGGGTAGGGTGGGAGAGAGACAGAGAGAGAGGAGGTAGGGTGGGAGAGAGAGAGGGGTAGGGTGGAGAGAGAGAGAGAGAGAGGGAGAGGGAGAGAGAGAGAGAGGGGTAGGGTGGGAGAGAGACAGAGAGAGAGGGGTAGGTGGAGAGAGAGAGAGAGAGAGGGTAGGGAGAGAGAGAGAGAGAGGGGTAGGGTGGGAGAGAGAGAGAGAGAGAGAGAGGGTAGGGTGAGAGAGAGAGAGAGAGAGGTAGGGTGGGAGAGAGAGAGAGAGAGAGAGAGGTAGGGTGGGAGAGAGAGAGAGAGAGAGAGAGGGTAGGGTGGGAGAGAGAGAGAGAGAGAGAGGTAGGGTGGGAGAGAGAGAGAGAGAGAGGGGTAGGGTGGAGAGAGAGAGAGAGAGGGTAGGGTGGGAGAGAGAGAGAGAGAGAGAGAGGTAGGGTGGGAGAGAGAGAGAGAGAGGGGTAGGGTGGGAGAGAGAGAGAGAGAGGTAGGGTGGGAGAGAGAGAGAGAGAGGGTAGGGTGGGAGAGAGAGAGAGAGAGTAGGGTGAGAGAGAGAGAGAGAGAGGGTAGGGTGGGAGAGAGAGAGAGAGAGAGAGGGTAGGGTGGGAGAGAGAGAGAGAGAGAGTAGGGTGGAGAGAGAGAGAGAGAGAGGGGTAGGGTGGGAGAGAGAGAGAGAGAGAGGGAGAGAGAGAGAGAGAGAGAGAGAGAGGGAGTAGGGTGGGAGAGAGAGAGAGAGAGGGTAGGGTGGGAGAGAGAGAGAGAGAGAGAGAGGTAGGGAGAGAGAGAGAGAGAGAGAGAGAGAGAGAGAGAGAGAGAGAGGTAGGGTGAGAGAGAGAGAGAGAGAGAGGGGTAGGGTGGGAGAGAGAGAGAGAGAGGGTAGGGTGGGAGAGAGAGAGAGAGAGAGGGGTAGGGTGGGAGAGAGAGAGAGAGAGAGAGAGAGAGAGAGAGAGAGAGAGAGAGAGAGAGAGAGAGAGGGTAGGGTGGAGAGAGAGAGAGAGAGAGGGGTAGGGTGGGAGAGAGAGAGAGAGAGAGGGAGAGAGTGGGAGAGAGAGAGAGAGAGGGTAGGGTGGGAGAGAGAGAGAGAGAGAGGGGTAGGGTGGGAGAGAGAGAGGGATAGGGTGGAGAGAGAGAGAGAGAGAGAGAGGGTAGGGTGGGAGAGAGAGAGAGGGGTAGGGTGGGAGAGAGAGAGAGAGAGAGAGAGGTAGGGTGGGAGAGAGAGAGAGAGAGAGAGAGAGAGAGGTAGAGTGAGAGAGAGACAGAGAGAGAGAGGTAGGGTGGGGAGAGAGAGAGAGAGAGGGGTAGGGTGGGAGAGAGACAGAGAGAGAGGTGTAGGGTGGGAGGGAGAGAGAGAGAGAGAGAGAGAGAGGAGTAGGGTGGGAGAGAGACAGAGAGAGAGGGTAGGGTGGGAGAGAGAGAGAGAGAGAGGTAGGGTGGGGAGAGAGAGAGAGAGAGGGGTAGGGTGGGAGGAGAGAGAGAGAGGTAGGGTGAGAGAGAGAGAGAGAGAGAGAGAGAGGGTAGGGTGGGAGAGAGACAGAGAGAGAGAGAGTAGGGTGGAGAGAGACAGAGAGAGAGGGAGTAGGGTGGGAGAGAGACAGAGAGAGAGGGGTAGGGTGGGAGAGAGACAGAGAGAGAGGTGTAGGGTGGGAGGGAGATAGCGAGAGAGAGAGGGGTAGGGTGGGAGAGAGACAGAGAGAGAGGGTAGGGTGGGAGAGAGAGAGAGAGAGAGAGAGAGGTAGGGTGAGAGAGAGAGAGAGAGAGAGGGGTAGGGTGGGAGAGAGAGAGAGAGAGGTAGGGTGGGAGAGAGAGAGAGAGGGGTAGGGTGGG
>NW_025760700.1:0-3391 GCF_021184085.1 Oncorhynchus gorbuscha
TTTCGTGCATTAATGTCCTGTTTCCATTTAGTCTAATTAACTGATTAAATACTAAATGTGATGCAAGCTAAAATGAGTTAGGTAAAATGTGTTTTCTACGTTGTTAGCAAGCCAAGTTTCGCCTTCCAGTTACCAAGCTGCTAGCTAGCTCAACAGTTTTATCCTTCCAGTGCCTTCAGAAAGTATTCGTACCTTTGACTTATTCCACATTTTGTTGTGTTACAGCCTGAATAAAATGTTTAAATATATTTTTTAAATCACCCATCTACACATGCCCCATAATGACAAAGTAAATGTCACGCCTTGGTCATTGTATTTTGTGTTTTTGTTATATGTTTGGGTAGGTCAGAGTGTGACATGGGTTTATATGTTGTTTTTCGTATTGGGGTTTGTAGTTTTGGGACTGATCGCGGCTGATTAGGGGTGTTGTATAGGCTTGGCTGCCTGCGGCGATTCTCAATCAGAGTCAGGTGATTCTCGTTGTCTCTGATTGGGAACCGTATTTAGGCAGCCTTAGTTTCGCTTTGTATTTCGTGGGTGATTGTCCTGTCTTTGTGTAGTGTTCACCAGATAGGCTGTAATAGTTTCACGTTCCGTTTGTTGTTTTCGTCTTTCAATATTTTCATGTACCGCATTTCATTCATTAAAGTCATGAGTAACCAACGCTGCATTTCGGTCCGACTCTCTTCCTTCAACAGACGAACGGCGTTACAGAATCACCCACCACTCACGGACCGAGCAGCGTGTTAACATGCAGCAGCGAAGAGAGGACGTTATGGACAGCAGAGGCATGGAGTATACGATGTGGGAAGAAATCGACAGGTGGGCGGCCGACCCAGAGAAAGTGCAGGTGCCCGCCTGGGATTCGCTGCAGCAATGCGAAGAGGGTTATAGGCGAATGGAGTTGAAAAGGGGAACACGGCGGCGCAGAGCGAAACCCGAAAGTCACCCCCAAAATTAATTGGGGGGGGGCTCAGGGAGAGTATGGCTGAGTCAGGAGATAGAACTGAGCCAACTCTCCTTGTTTATCGTGAGGAGCCAAGGAGGAGACCAGAACCAGAGCCGGTGTTAGAGGTGAGCAAAGCAGAGACTGTGAAGGAGTTAATGGGGAAAGTGGAGTGGAGAGTAATGAGGGAGTTGCTAGCTTGGTGCTATAGATACGATATTCGTCCGACGGATCGTGTCGGGGATTTGATAGCACCTGAGTTAGCGCTCTATACTCAACCTGAGGTGAGTGTTAGTCGGCTGGTGAAGTTGGTGCCAGCCTCACGCACCAGGCCTCCTGTGCACATCCCTAGCCTTGCACGTCCTGTGCCTACACTGCTCTCAAGATCTCCAGTACGCCTTCACGGTCTAGCCCATCCTGTGCCACCTCCACACTCCAGACCTCCGGTAGCAGCTCCCCGCACCAGGCTTCCTGTGCCTTGTCCTCGATCCAGTACCACCAGTTCCAGGACCACGCACCAGGCCTTCAGTGTGCCTCGCCTGTTCAGCGCAGCCAGCGCTTTTCTCCTCTCCTGCGCTGTCGGAGTCTCCCGCCTGTTTAGCTCAGCCAGAGCCTTTCTCCTCTCCTGCGCTGCCGGAGTCTCCCGTCTGCCCAGCACCGCCAGTCTGCCCAGCGCCGCCAGTGCTCCCAGTCTGCCCAGCGCCGCCAGTGCCGCCAGTCTGCCCAGCGCCGCCAGTGCTCCCAGTCTGCCCAGCGCCGCCAGTGCCGCCAGTCTGCCCAGCGCCGCCAGTCTGCCCAGCACCGTCAGTCTGCCCAGCGTCGCCAGTCTGCCCAGCGTCGCCAGTCTGCCCAGCGCCGCCAGTCTGCCCAGCGCCGCCAGTCTGCCATGATCCGCCAGAAGTGCCAGTCAGCCAGGATCTGCCAGTCTGCAGAGAGCTGTCAGCCTGCATGGAGCAGTCAGAGCTGTCAGTCTGCATGAAGCAGCCAGAGCTGTCAGTCTGCATGAAGCAGCCAGAGATATCAGTCTGTAAGAAGCGGCCAGAGCTGTCAGTCTGCATAGAGCAGCTAGATCTGCCAGTCAACCAGTCTCTTCCAGATCTGCCAGACAACCAGTCGCTTCCAGATCTGCCAGTCAACCAGTCTCTTCCAGATCTGCCAGACAACCAGTCTCTTCCAGATCTGCCAGTCAACCAGTCTCTTCCAGATCTGCCAGTCAACCAGTCTCTTCCAGATCTGCCAGTCAACCAGTCTCTTCCAGATCTGCCAGACAACCAGTCTCTTCCAGATCTGCCAGACAACCAGTCTCTTCCAGATCTGCCAGACAACCAGTCTCTTCCAGATCTGCCAGACAACCAGTCTCTTCCAGATCTGCCAGTCAAATAGTCTGTTCCAGATCTGCCAGTCAACCAGAATCCGCCAGATCTGCTAGTCAACCTGAATCTTCCAGTTCCGCCAGCCAGCCAGGATTTACTGGAGCCTACTACCTGCCTGAGCTTCATCTCAGTACTGGGCTTCTTCTCAGTACTGGGCTTCCTCTCAGTACTGGGCTTCCCCTCTGTCCCGGGCTGCCCCTCAGTCCCGGGCTGCTTCTGTCCCGAGATGCCCCTCTGTCCCGAGCTGCCCCTCTGTCCCGAGCTGCCCGTCAGTCACGAGCTGCCCCCCAGGCCAGTGGGGATCTGGGTGAGGACTATTAGGCCATGGTCGGCGGAGAGGGTGGATTATCCCAGGACGCAAAGGGGAGGAACAAGGACATTAATGGAGTGGGGTCCACGTCCCGAGCCGCCACCATGGAAAGACGCCCACCCGGACCCTCCCTATGGTTTGAGGTGCGTCCGGGAGTACGCACCTTAGGGGGGGGTTCTGTCACGCCTTGGTCATTGTATTTTGTGTTTTTGTTATATGTTTGGGTAGGCCAGGGTGTGACATGGGTTTATATGTTGTTTTTCGTATTGGGGTTTGTAGTTTTGGGATCGCGGCTGATTAGGGGTGTTGTATAGGCTTGGCTCCCTGAGGCGATTCTCAATCAGTCAGGTGATTCTCGTTGGGAACCGTATTTAGGCAGCCTTAGTTTCGCTTTGTATTTCGTGGGTGATTGTTCCTGTCTTTGTGTAGTGTTCACCAGATACGCTGTAATAGTTTCACGTTCCGTTTGTTTTAGTCTTTCAATATTTTCATGTACCACATTTCATTCATTAGTCATGAGTAACCAACACGCTGCATTTCGGTCCGACTCTCTTCCTTCAACAGACGAACGCCGTTACAGTAAAAACATGTTTATAGAAATGTTTGCAAATGGATTGAAAATGAAATACAGAAATATCTCATTGTACAAGCACCTTTGGCAGAGATTACAGTAGTGAGTCTATAAGAGCTTTCCACATCTCGATTGTGCAATATTTGCCCATTATTCTCTACAGAATTCTTCACGCTCTGTCAAATTGGTTA
>NW_025760701.1:0-3390 GCF_021184085.1 Oncorhynchus gorbuscha
TGTTGTTTTGTGGAGGGCCTCTGCTCCCAGTATGTGCATAAATCAATGTGTGTGTGTGTTGTTCTTTGTGGAGGGCCTCTCTCGCTTAGTATGTGTATAAATCAATTGTGTGTGTGTGGTGTGCATTGTGTGGAGGGCCTCTGCTCCCTAGTATGTGTATAAATCAAGGTGTGTGGTGTGTGTGTGTGTGTGTTGTTGTGTGGAGGTTTGCTCTGTTCTAGTGTGTGTATATATGTGTGTGTGTTGTTGTGTGGATGCCTCGCTCCAGTATGTGATAATCAATGTGTGTGATGTTTTGTGTGGAGGGCCTCTGCTCCCAGCATGTGTATAAATCAATGTGTGTGTGTGTGTGTGTGTTTGTGTGTGAGGTCCGCTCTAGTGTGTGTATAATGTGTGTGTGTGTTTGTAGGTGCTTGTTGTCTGTGTGGATGTGGTTCTGTTCTGGTGATGTAGTAGCAATCAATCGTGTGTGTGTGTGTTGTCATGTGTGGAGGCCTCTGCTCCTAGTATGTGTATAATTCAACGTGTGTGTGTGTGTGTGTGCTTGTTTGTGATGTGGCTCTACTCCTAAGTATGTGTATAAATCAATGTGTGTGTGTGTGTTGTTTGTGTGGATGAGGCCTCTGCTCTAGTATGTGTATAATTCAATGTGTGTGTGTGTGTGTTGTTTTGTGTGGGGGCCTCTGCTCCTAGTATGTGTATAAATCAATGTGTTGTGTGTGTGTGTGTGTTGTTTGTGTGGAGGGTGCCTCTAGCTCCTTAGTATGTGTATAAATCGTTAATGTGTGTGTGTGTGTGTGTGTTGTTTTGTGTGGAGGGCCTATGCTCCTAGATATGTGTATAAATCAATGTGTTGTGTGTGTTGTGTGTTGTTTTGTGTGGAGGGCCACTGCTCCTAGTATGTGTATAAATTAATATGTGTGTGTGTTGTTTTGTGTGGAGGGCCACTGCTCCTAGATGTGTGTGTATGTATGTTGTTTTGTATGTGGGCCTCTGCTCCTAGTATGTGTATAAATCAATGTGCGTTTGTGTGTTGTTTTGTGTGGAGGGTCTCACTCCCAGTATTTGGCCTCTGCTCCTTGTATGTGTATACATCAATGTGTGTGTGTGTTGTTTTGTGTGGAGGGCCTCTGCTCCTAGTATTTGTATAAATCAATGTGTGTGTGTGTGTGTGTGTGTGTGTTGTTTTGTGTGGAGGGCCTCTGCTCCTAGTATGTGTATATATCAATGTGTGTGTGTGTGTTTGTGTGTGTTGTTTTGTGTGTGGGACCTCTGCTCCTCGTATGTTTATAAATCAATGTGTGTGTGTGTGTGTGTGTGTGTGTGTGTGTGTGTGTGTGTGTGTGTGTGTGTGTGTGTGTGTGTGTGTGTGTGTGTGTGTGTGGAGGGCCTCTGCTCCTAGTATGTGTATAAATTAATATGTGTGTGTGTTGTTTTGTGTGGAGGGCCTCTGCTCCTAGTATGTGTATGAATCAATGTGTGTGTGTGTGTTGTTTTGTGTGTGAGGACTCTGCTCCTAGTATGTGTATAAATTAATGTGTGTGTGTGTTGTTTTTGTGGAGGGCCTCTGCTCCTGGTATGTGTATGAATCAATGTGTGTGTGTGTGTGTGTGTGTTGTTTGTGTGGAGGGCCTCTGCTCCTAGTATGTGTATAAATCAATGTGTGTGTGTGTGTGTGTTGTTGTGTGTGTAGGGCCTCTGCTCCTAGTATGTGTATAAATCAATGTGTGTGTGTGTGTTGTGATGGTTGGTTTTGTGTGGAGGGCCTCTGCTCCTAGTATGTGTATAATTCAACGTGTGTGTGTGTGTGTGCATTGTTTTGTGAGGGGTCTCTACTCCTAGTATGTGTATAAATCAATGTGTGTGTGTGTGTTGTTGTGTGGTGGTGTGTGTGTGTGTGTGTGTGTGTGTGTGTGTGATGTGTGTGTGTGTGTGTTGTTTTGTGTGGAGGGCCTCTGCTCCTAGTATGTGTATAAATCAACGTGTGTGTTGTCTTGTGTGGAGGGCCTATGCTCCTAGTATGTGTATAAATCAATGTGTGTGTGTTGTTTTGTGTGGAGGGCCTATGCTCCTAGTATGTGTATAAATCAATGTGTGTGTGTGTGTGTGTGTGTGTGTGTGTGTGTGTGTGTGTGTGTGTGTGTGTGTGTGTGTGTGTGTGTGTGTGTGTGTGTGAGGGTCTCTGCTCACTAGTATGTGTATAAATCAATGTGTGTGTGCTGTGTAGTGTGTGTGTGTGTGTGTTGTGTTGTTTGTGGAGGGCCTCTGCTCCTAGTATGTGTACAAATCAATGTGTGTGTGTGTTGTTTTGTGGAGGGCCTCTGCTCCTGTAGTGTATACATCAATGTGTGTGTGTGTGTGTTTTGTGTGTGAGGGCCTCTGCTCCTAGTATGTGTATAAATCAATGTGTGTGTGTGTATGTTTTGTGTGGAGGGCCTCTGCTCCTAGTATGTGTATATATCAATGTGTGTTATGTGTGATGTTTTGTGTGGAGGGCCTCTGCTCTAGTATGTGTATAAATCAATGTGTGTGTGTGTTGTTTTGTGGAGGGCCTCTGCTCCTAGTATTTGTATAAATCAATGTGTGTGTGTGTGTGTTGTTTTGTGTGGAGGGCCTCTGCTCCTAGTATGTGTATATATCAATGTGTGTGTGTGTGTGTTGTTTTGTGTGGAGGGCCTCTGCTCCTAGTATGTGTATATATCAATGTGTGTGTGTGTGTTTGTGTATGTTGTTTTGTGTGGAGGGCCTCTGCTCCAAGTATGTGTAAATATCAATGTGTGTGTGTGTATATGTGTGTGTTGTTTTGTGTGAGGCTTCTGCTCCTAGTATTTGTATAAATCAACGTGTGTGTGTGTTGTTTTGTGTGAGGGCCTCTGCTCCAGTATGTGTATAAATCAATGTGTGTGTGTGTGTTTGTCTTTGTGTGAGGGCCTCTGCTCCTTAGTACGTGCATACAATCAACTGTGGTGTGTGTGCTCGTGTGCTGTCTTGTGTGGAGGGCCTCTGCTCTCTAGTATGTGTATAAATCAATGTGTGTTTATGTGTGTGTTGTTTTGTGTGGAGGGCCTCTGTTCTCCTAGTATGTTGTATACATCAATGTGTGTGTGTATGTGTGTTGTTTTGTGTGGAGGGCCTCTGCTCCTAGTATGTGTATAAATCAATGTGTGTCGTGGTGTTGCTTTGTGTGGAGGGTCCCTGCTCAGCATGCAGGTGTTGTGTGTGTGATGTTTTGTGTGTGGATGGCCTCTGCCCTAGTATGTGTATAAATCAATGTGTGTTTATGTGTTGTTTATGTGGAGGGCCTCTGTTCCTATGTATGTGTGTATAAATCAATGTGTGTGTGTGTGTGTGTTTGTTTGTGGAGGGCCTCTGCTCCTAGTATTGTGTATA
>NW_025760703.1:0-3388 GCF_021184085.1 Oncorhynchus gorbuscha
CATAACAGAAGAGAATAGAACAGAATTTAATAGAATTTGCATGGTGGAGATAAAGTACCCCAGTGTTACGAATCCCTTTTGGCCCGACAGTCTAGGGGGGGATGGTAATGAGACCCGTAACATAACTCATGCAAATTATTGTGACAAAGTAAAAGTGTGCACGAAATAACCACGACAACAGAAATCTACCGTCAAACTCTAGGTTTATTTATAAACACACGGTAATGGGGGGGGAGCAGGAAAAGGGGCTGAGCTGGACCCAAGGAAAGAAACAATAAGTATTCAAAAACACCCCTAAGCTAGACTAGCCTACTTTAACAACAGCTAACTAACTAACCAAAAATACAGTGGGTGGTCCACCCAGTTCTAACTAGTGTATTTAACAAAGTTCACCTACGGGTAGTGTATGCCCATGGGCGACTTGTCTTGGTTTCCCCCTTTTCCCACCAGCAATCAAACACAAACACCATAAACAAAAACAATACTCACAGGTGATGACAAAGTGCTATGGAGGTGCTTTAAACAAAAGAGAGGTTAAGACACAAAGCGAGAGTGAAACACAGCGACCTACAGACATGGCATTTACAGAGAGATTGAGCTGAGCTTTAGAACAAACAAATGATGGGGTTTTTAAACCATGGGGAAGGAACTGTGATAGCTCAGGAAATAGGAGGAGGTGTGTCTTCTGATTGATGATTGATTGTTGACTGATTGGGGAGTGATGGTTTTCACCTGTGAGGGGAGAAGGAGAGAAAAGAAACACACACACAGGATACACACACAGGATAACTGTATCCGTAACACTCCCACCCTTAAAAGAGCAACCCTAGGGGTTGCGACTACAGTATTTCAATGAATACTCACAACAAAGCAACAACCTTGCAAAACATACAGAAATCATTTTCACACACGAGACAAAGCATCTGCCAACACATTATCAGAACCCTTTTTGTGGCGGATCTCCAAATTATAATTTTGTACAATCAGCGCCCAACACGTAAGGCGCTGGTTCTGGTTGTACATTCGGTGGAGAAAAACTAAGGGGTTATGGTCAGTATATACAATCACGGGTAGGGCACTGGAACCAATATATACTTCAAAGTATTACAGAGCCAACAACAAAGCAAGAGCTTCTTGTTCTATTGTCGCATAGTTTGTTTGACATTTTTTAAATTTACGTGAAAAATAACAAACTGGATGATCCACTCCACTCTTGTCCTGCTGCAGTAGAACAGCACCAGCACCTCTGGCACTAGCATCTACCTCGAGTTTGAACGGTTGTTCAAAATCTGGAGCAGCAAGTACAGGTGTACTACATAAGAGTGCTTTCGCTGATTCAAAAGCTCTCTTACAATCAGAGGACCACACAAATGATCTAGCCGGACTAAGTAAATCGGTCAATGGAGCAACTACCGCAGAGAAATTTTTACAGAAGCTACGGTAGTAGCCAACCATCCCTAGAAAGCGGCGTAGCTCTCGTCTGGTGGTAGGTGCAGGGAATGCAATTATAGCCAAGACCTTGGCACCAACAGGGCGCACCTGTCCATGGCCAACCTCTTTACCGAGATAGGTAACAGTAGCCTTCCCAAACTCGCACTTTGCCAAGTTCAGGGTTAGAGAAGCAGCTGCCAACCGTTCACATACTACCCTTAGCGAGTCAACATGATCTGACCACTCAGACGAATAAATCACTAGGTCATCAAGGTATGCACTACAATTAGGAACGCCAGCTAATACGGAGTTAACCAGTCGTTGGAAAGTGGCTGGTGCATTTCGCATCCCAAAAGCCATGACTGAGTACTGTAGGAAGTTGTCTGGGGTCACAAAGGCAGAAATCTCAGAAGCACGTGAAGTTAACGGAACCTGCCAGTAACCTTTTAAGAGGTCTAACTTATTTACATACTTAGCAGCACCAATAGTGTCGATACAGTCGTCCAGTCGGGGTAACGGGAACGAATCTGGCATTGTGACAGAATTTACCTTTCGATAATCCGTACATAACCTGGACGTACCATCAGGTTTAGGAACCAGAATGCAAGGAGAACTCCAAGGGCTTGAACTTGGCGTAGCCAGGTCATTCTCCAACAAATATCTCACCTCATCCCTCATTATCTTCCTCTTGGAAGCGTTGATACGATATGGGTGTTGCTTGATAGGTGTAGCATTTCCAACATTAATGTCATGTTCCAACACATTTGTGCGAGTAGGAACGTCATTAAAGAGACATGGAAAACTGTGTAGTAGCCTCACAATATCATTGGCCTGTCCATCCGTTAAATGAACCAGACCGGATTGGATAGACAGCAGCATTTCTGAGTTGGGCAATCTAACACACTGCTGCTGAGTATTGCGCAACTCCAAGCCATCAACATCATCAATATGACAGTCCACTATCATAGCAGTAGTAGCAGAGGAGACAGCAGTACCTTCCTCTGTTTTTGAACTCTCTAACTGTGTGATGGGTCGGGTGTGGTAAGCTTTCAACATGTTAATGTGACACACACGAGATTGGCGTTGTCTATCAGGAGTTTGAAGCACATAGTCAGTTTCACTTATTTTCTTTTCAATTAAATAAGGACCCGAGAAACGAGCTGACAGTGAATAATAAATAAAGTTTGATTTGATGTCTAGGTTGATGCTAATTAGCATTTTAGAATCTGAGAGCAAATAGAGAAAAATATATTGATAAAAGTCACCTTATCTGATAGAGATTGACATGGTTATCAAAACGTCACACCAGGGGAAGTCTACACGATACACAGCCCTTATTTGAAGTGTTTCTAAAATCCCCAATGGGAGAAATGAATGGTGGAAAAAGGTTTGGAACCATTTCCCTGTTTGACCTCTAAGTTTAATGGGTATTATGACACCTCCACCGTGGGGCTCCTCTGTCCAGTGTCTGTGTTCTTTGCCCATCTTAATCTTTTATTGTCTTAGATATGGCTTTTTCTTTGCAACTCTGCCTAGAAGGCCAGCATCCCAGAGTCGCCTCTTCACTTTTGACGTTGAGACTGGTGTTTTGCGGGTACTATTTAATGAAGCTGCCAGTTGAAGACTTGTGAGGCGTCTGTTTCTCAAACTAGACACTCTAATGTACTTGTCCTCTTGCTCAGTTGTGCACCGGGACCTCCCACTCTTTCTATTCTGGTTAGAGCCAGTTTGCTCTGTTCTGTGAAGGGAATAGTACACAGCATTGTACGAGATCTTCAGTTTCTAGGCAATTTCTCGCATGGAATAGCCTTCATTTCTCAGAACAAGAATAGAATATCAGAAGAAAGGTGTTTGTTTCTGGCCATTTTGATGATGCTCCAGACACTCAAATGATGATGCTCCAGACACTCAACTAGTCTAAAGAATGCCAGTTTTATTGCTTCTTTAATCATAACAA
>NW_025760704.1:0-3386 GCF_021184085.1 Oncorhynchus gorbuscha
GTGTGTTCTGAAACCCTGACAGAGATAACACACTGGTTGAGACACGTTGACATTGTTAGTGTCTGTCTGTGTTCTGTCTGTGTGTTCTGTCTGTGTGTTCTGAAACCCTGACAGAGATAACACACTGGTTGAGACACGTTGACATTGTTAGTGTCTGTCTGTGTTCTGTCTGTAGTGTTCTGTCTGTGTGTTCTGAAACCCTGACAGAGATAACACACTGGTTGAGACACGTTGACATTGTTAGTGTCTGTCTGTGTTCTTGTCTGTGTGTTCTGTCTGTGTGTTCTGAAACCCTGACAGAGATAACACACTGGTTGAGACACGTTGACATTGTTAGTGTCTGTCTGTGTTCTGTCTGTGTGTTCTGTCTGTGTGTTCTGAAACCCTGACAGAGATAACACACTGGTTGAGACACGTTGACATTGTTAGTGTCTGTCTGTGTGTTCTGTCTGTGTGTTCTGAAACCCTGACAGAGATAACACACTGGTTGAGACACGTTGACATTGTTAGTGTCTGTCTGTGTGTTCTGTCTGTGTGTTCTGAAACCCTGACAGAGATAACACACTGGTTGAGACACGTTGACATTGTTAGTGTCTGTCTGTGTTCTGTCTGTGTGTTCTGTCTGTGTGTTCTGAAACCCTGACAGAGATAACACACTGGTTGAGACACGTTGACATTGTTAGTGTCTGTCTGTGTTCTGTCTGTGTGTTCTGTCTGTGTGTTCTGAAACCCTGACAGAGATAACACACTGGTTGAGACACGTTGACATTGTTAGTGTCTGTCTGTGTTCTGTCTGTGTGTTCTGTCTGTGTGTTCTGAAACCCTGACAGAGATAACACACTGGTTGAGACACGTTGACATTGTTAGTGTCTGTCTGTGTGTTCTGTCTGTGTGTTCTGAAACCCTGACAGAGATAACACACTGGTTGAGACACGTTGACATTGTTAGTGTCTGTCTGTGTGTTCTGTCTGTGTGTTCTGAAACCCTGACAGAGATAACACACTGGTTGAGACACGTTGACATTGTTAGTGTCTGTCTGTGTTCTGTCTGTGTGTTCTGTCTGTGTGTTCTGAAACCCTGACAGAGATAACACACTGGTTGAGACACGTTGACATTGTTAGTGTCTGTCTGTGTTCTGTCTGTGTGTTCTGTCTGTGTGTTCTGAAACCCTGACAGAGATAACACACTGGTTGAGACACGTTGACATTGTTAGTGTCTGTCTGTGTTCTGTCTTGTGTGTTCTGTCTGTGTGTTCTGAAACCCTGACAGAGATAACACACTGGTTGAGACACGTTGACATTGTTAGTGTCTGTCTGTGTGTTCTGTCTGTGTGTTCTGAAACCCTGACAGAGATAACACACTGGTTGAGACACGTTGACATTGTTAGTGTCTGTCTGTGTGTTCTGTCTGTGTGTTCTGAAACCCTGACAGAGATAACACACTGGTTGAGACACGTTGACATTGTTAGTGTCTGTCTGTGTTCTGTCTGTGTGTTCTGTCTGTGTGTTCTGAAACCCTGACAGAGATAACACACTGGTTGAGACACGTTGACATTGTTAGTGTCTGTCTGTGTTCTGTCTGTGTGTTCTGTCTGTGTGTTCTGAAACCCTGACAGAGATAACACACTGGTTGAGACACGTTGACATTGTTAGTGTCTGTCTGTGTTCTGTCTGTGTGTTCTGTCTGTGTGTTCTGAAACCCTGACAGAGATAACACACTGGTTGAGACACGTTGACATTGTTAGTGTCTGTCTGTGTTCTGTCTGTGTGTTCTGTCTGTGTGTTCTGAAACCCTGACAGAGATAACACACTGGTTGAGACACGTTGACATTGTTAGTGTCTGTCTGTGTGTTCTGTCTGTGTGTTCTGAAACCCTGACAGAGATAACACACTGGTTGAGACACGTTGACATTGTTAGTGTCTGTCGTGTTCTGTCTGTGTGTTCTGTCTGTGTGTTCTGAAACCCTGACAGAGATAACACACTGGTTGAGACACGTTGACATTGTTAGTGTCTGTCTGTGTTCTGTCTGTGTGTTCTGTCTGTGTGTTCTGAAACCCTGACAGAGATAACACACTGGTTGAGACACGTTGACATTGTTAGTGTCTGTCTGTGTTCTGTCTGTGTGTTCTGTCTGTGTGTTCTGAAACCCTGACAGAGATAACACACTGGTTGAGACACGTTGACATTGTTAGTGTCTGTCTGTGTTCTGTCTGTGTGTTCTGTCTGTGTGTTCTGAAACCCTGACAGAGATAACACACTGGTTGAGACACGTTGACATTGTTAGTGTCTGTCTGTGTGTTCTGTCTGTGTGTTCTGAAACCCTGACAGAGATAACACACTGGTTGAGACACGTTGACATTGTTAGTGTCTGTCTGTGTTCTGTCTGTGTGTTCTGTCTGTGTGTTCTGAAACCCTGACAGAGATAACACACTGGTTGAGACACGTTGACATTGTTAGTGTCTGTCTGTGTGTTCTGTCTGTGTGTTCTGAAACCCTGACAGAGATAACACACTGGTTGAGACACGTTGACATTGTTATGTCCTGTGTCTGTCTGTGTGTTCTGTCTGTGTGTTCTGAAACCCTGACAGAGATAACACACTGGTTGAGACACGTTGACATTGTTCAGTGTCTGTCTGTGTTCTGTCTGTGTGTTCTGTCTGTGTGTTCTGAAACCCTGACAGAGATAACACACTGGTTGAGACACGTTGACATTGTTAGTGTCTGTCTGTGTTCTGTCTGTGTGTTCTGTCTGTGTGTTCTGAAACCCTGACAGAGATAACACACTGGTTGAGACACGTTGACATTGTTAGTGTCTGTCTGTGTTCTGTCTGTGTGTTCTGTCTGTGTGTTCTGAAACCCTGACAGAGATAACACACTGGTTGGAGACACGTTGACATTGTTAGTGTCTGTCTGTGTGTTCTGTCTGTGTGTTCTGAAACCCTGACAGAGATAACACACTGGTTGAGACACGTTGACATTGTTAGTGTCTGTCTGTGTGTTCTGTCTGTGTGTTCTGAAACCCTGACAGAGATAACACACTGGTTGAGACACGTTGACATTGTTAGTGCTGTCTGCTGCTGTGTGTTCTGTCTGTGTGTTCTGAAACCCTGACAGAGATAACACACTGGTTGAGACACGTTGACATTGTTAGTGTCTGTCTGTGTTCTGTCTGTGTGTTCTGTCTGTGTGTTCTGAAACCCTGACAGAGATAACACACTGGTTGAGACTACGCTGACATTGTTAGTGTCTGTCTGTGTTCTGTCTTGTGTGTTCTGTCTGTGTGTTCTGAAACCCTGACAGAGATAACACACTGGTTGAGACACGTTGACATTGTTAGTGTCTGTCTGTGTGTTCTGTCTTGTGTGTTCTGTCTGTGTGTTCTGAAA
>NW_025760705.1:0-3386 GCF_021184085.1 Oncorhynchus gorbuscha
CATGAGCTGCTAGCATAGGGAGATGTATTCTTTCAGGTAACATTATAGCCAGGGCTGCAGTTAGGTTTGTTGTTTTGAGTTTGACTGTTATCACTCTCCTATAAAATCAACTACATACTTCTGATGTTGAAGTAATCCATTGGATTTAGGTACTGCTTTATAGTAGCTCATTGGACCCGTGTGAATGAGTTGCAGATGGCATGATTCCCCCCATACATTCTCCTACTGACAGTAGCCCTGGTCTGACATTATTAAACTCCTTTAGTGGGTGAACAGAGCCGATAACAGGCCCACTAAGCATAACCTCCATAACCCTGAAGAGTAACGTGATGGAAAGGCATGTATTCCATGGAGAGGGACTTTCATTAACTGTAAATATGTAAGTATGGTTTCAATGTACTTGTGGGGGTAGAAGAGTACACTACAAAAGGCTGCTGTGTTCCATTTAGTTGGTTGTTCTAATGCCAGTTTTCTAACATTGATGAGTCCCAGTCAGCCGCGGTTTGAATTTCATGAGAATATTCCCTTTTTGTTATTCACAGCCTTTGTCAAAGGAATGTTAATTTCAGTGGCAGAATATCACTTCATTTCCTCTATACCCACCCCCTTAATTTGACACATTCTCCTCTTACTGTACGTGTACTGTATTTGATCTCACACGTGAAATTGATTTTATCGTTGTTGTTGCTATCTTCCCTAGCTGCTATTCAGGTGGTTGGTATCAGCAGATGGAGTTGGCGGTTTGGGTTCATTTACTGAGAGAGCCTTTTGTTGGACATTCAGCTTGGCTGAATCCATACAGCACATAGATTTACCATGAGGATATACAATGAGTGTACAAAACATTAAGAACACCTGCTCTTTCCATGACATAGACTGACCAGGTGAATCCAGGTGAAAGCTATGATCCCTTATTGATCTCACTTGTTAAATTCACTTCAAACAGTGTAGATGAAGGGGAGGAGACAGGTTAAAGAAGGATGTTTAAGCCTCGAGACATGGATCGTGTATGTATCCCATTAAGAGGGTGAATGGGCACGACAAAATAATTAGGTGCCTTTGAACAGGGTATGGTAGTAGGTACCAGGCGCACCGGTTTGAGTGTGTCAAGAGCTGCAACGCTGCTGGGTTTTTCACACACAACAGTTTCCTGTGTGCATCAAGAATGGCCCCAAGGGACATCTAGCCAACTTGACACAACTGCGGGAAGCATTGAAGTCAACATGGGCCAGCATCCCTGTGGAACACTTTCATCACCTTGTAGAGTCCACGCCCTGACGAATTGAGGCTGTTCTGAGGGGAAAAAAGGGGGTGCAACTCAATATTAGGAAGGTGTTCCTAATGTTTTGTGCACTCAGTGTACATGAGCCCCTTTAGTTAATAAGAACTACGCAGAATCTTCTTACCTGTGGCCTATGGAGGACGCCAAAGATTTGATTTATTTATCCGTTATTTTACCAGGTAAGTTGACTGAGAACACGTTCTCATTTGCAGCAACGACCTGGGGAATAGTTACAGGGGAGAGGAGGGGGATGAATGAGCCAATTGATTATTAGGTGACCGTGATGGTTTGAGGGCCAGATTGGGAATTTAGCCAGGACACCAGGGTTAACACCCCTACTCTTACGATAAGTGCCATGGGATCTTTAATGACCTCAAAGAGTTAGGACACCCGTTTAACGTCCCATCTGAAAGACAGCACCCTACACAGGGCCATGTCCCCAATCACTGCCCTGGGGCATTGGGATATTTTTTTAGACCAGAGGAAAGAGTGCCTCCTACTGGCCCTCCAACACCACTTCCAGCAACATCTGGTCTCCAATCCAGGGACTGACCAGGACCAACTTTGCTTAGCTTCAGATGCAAGCCAGCAGTGGTATGCAGGGTGGTATGATAATGTCTTCATGCCTCTCCCATTGTCCACATCCTCTCCATTCCTCACTGGTATACAACATGCTATAACATGATTAAAGGTTGATCCTTTTTACATGGCAAGATCACAACTTCTTTTATAAATGTTGAAAGAAATGTATCAGCAACGGTGGTTTTGGTCTGTAGGCCTATGTTGAGAAATGTCACTCTTCTTTTCCCCTCATCCCTTGACAGGTGAAATCTCATTTGGATTTACGGGCCAAATGTAATGTGCTGCCAGAATTTGTTAAAATAGACAAAGCAAATGTTTAGCTAATGAGAGGAATTGATGGACTATTGATGAAGAAGTTAATGAGGAAAGCACTCGTCTGGTTTGCCCAAGCTTGTCATGGGCGTGTCTGTGAGGACCTGACTGTTTTAGATCAGTGACAGTGCCTAGGGTCTTAGTGGTAGTCACACAGCAGTGTGTGTATAGTGGCCTCTGACCTAGTTTCAAGATGTTTGTTTTAATGTTATAACAGACAGAGCTTTTAAGAAATACAAGTCACCTCAAAATTGTACCCTAATACACCTGATATTTGGATTTAGAGTTTCTTGCTTGAGCTTTAGGGATCTCACTTCCTTTTATTCCTGGTGGTCCCACCCTAAGTGACTTAACAGACGCTGCTCCGAAACTATTCAGAAACTTTATGATCCCCTTATCATTTTGTTTGGCATTTAGGATCAAACCCAATAAACGTAGCTTTGTTCTCTTTTTTTATTAACAGTTACAGTCAGTGGGAATACAGACTAGCCTGTGTTTTATTGTGATCCTTGGCTGTTAGCTTACAGCTCACTAAAATGTCTTTATATCCTCTTTAATGGTCAAAACCAGTTGTGGTATGAGAAGGACAAAACATTATTTGAATGATGGCTGTAGACGTGAGGTGAAGTGCTAAACAAACGATTCAACGTGGACAAACATTCCATTGAAAATCTGTCAATGAAACTAAAAAAGTGTATTACCAGTAGCCTCCATAAAGCATGACTATAACCTAACACCTCTTAGAAATCCAGCTTCATCTGAACAGAACTAAACCATTTTACTTCGCCCTAAAAAAGTTGCAGATCCCATGTCATGATGTCTCCTATCAATCACAATTGACAACAATTGCATTAGATTATGTTTGATAAGATAGTTATCTATAAGAGAGCACCATACACCATATGGCCCATAAGGACTATTGAACTGAGGGAATGGAGAGGGGAGAGACTCCTCTTTGGAAACCCTGAGTAATGACTGGGGGGAGATATCTGAAGTTAAAATTGTAACTCGGGCACTCAGGAACATATACTGCCTTCTTGGTAACCAACTCCAGTGTAGATTTAGCCTTGTTTTTAGGTTATTGTCCTGCTGAAAGGCGAATTAATCTCCCAGTGTCTGGTGGAAAGCAGACTGAACCAGGTTTCCCTCAAGGATTTTGACTGTGCTGAGTGCCATTAAGTTTATTTTTGATCCTGAAAAACTCCTCTAG
>NW_025760706.1:0-3385 GCF_021184085.1 Oncorhynchus gorbuscha
CGGAGGAAGCTCTGAATAGGTCAGTAGCCTACAGAGTTATGAGAAGATTGCAATTGCAGCATTTATGTCGATTTTCTAAAGTATGTGTTTTGATAACTTTCAAATGTAGTAACTGGTCCATGAAGAATAATCAACCCTTTACATCAGTGGTCACCAAACTACGGCCCGCGGGCCGGATACGGCCCGTCAGCACATTTGGCCCGGCCCTCTGAACAATACCAGAGACACTATCTAATTTTTTTCCTATTTGGCCTCCAGAAAAAAATCCTAGGCCCGGCCCTGTCAAAGAGAGAACGGAATAATGGCGGAAAGGTTAGGTAAGAGAAAAATTGATTCAGAATGCAGGGTATTTAACCTGCAGTGGACAAACAATTATTTTTTTGTTCAATGCAAAGAAAAGGCTGTTTGTCTCATCTGTCAAGAGACGGTGGCGGTATTCAAAGAATACAATCTTCGCCGACACTATGAATCCCGTCACAAAGACAAGTACGATAGCTTGCAGGGGCCAAATACGAGACAAACTCTCAAAGCTAAAAAGGACTACTATCTGTGCATAATTACATTTGTACGCCAAGCTCAGTTGAACCAGGCATCCGCTCGGCTAGCTGGGTTGCTAAACTGATAGCAAGAAGTGTAAGCCTTTCACTGACGGAGAGTTTGTTAAGAAATGGCATGGATAAAGGCCGCGGAGGAGGTGTGTCCCGAGAAGAAAGATGCATTTAATGCCGTAAGTCTGTCAGGCATGAGGTACAATCACCAGACGCGTTGGCCAGGAGGTAATGTATATGCCCAGCTGCAGTAGAAGACGAAAGAATTTGACTTTTTTCATTAGCACTGATGAGGAGCACGGACGTGCAAGACGCAGCGCCGCTGCTCATTTTTATTTGTGGAGTTAGCGCAAACTTTGAGATATGCGAGGAGCTGGCAGCCCTCCAAAGTCTCAAAGGGACTACAATGAGGAGAGGATATTTTTGACAAAGTGTGCCAAACCATGGAGAAGTTGGACCTGGACTGGTCAAAGCTAGCTAGCATCACGACTGACGGGGCTCCCTAGCATGGTGGGCGAAACCCTGGGTCTGAATAGAAAAGAACCGGGAGTTGGGAAAAAGGGGCCTACCGCCCGCTACGAACCACTGCCACCACCAGCAAGCACTGTGCTGCAGTGTTGACGGGACTCAAATGAAGGGTTAGGGTGTCAAGGCTTGAACTCACTGTTGCAGACGAACATGAGAAATTCCAAAGACCTGTCCGAACTGAGTCTACGCACGGATGTGCTTAAAATACTGTAATAGAGAACCATGGCTGAGCCGGGGCAGAGTTTTGAGGCGTTTTTACTAGCTGCTACCCGAAATTAACGCATTTCTTCATTTAAAAGACAAAACGGTCCCAGAGCTGATCGACCCAGAATGGAAATGGCACCTCGCATTTTTAACAGACATGACAGAAATACTTAACAGCCTTAACTTGCAGCTACAAGGCGAGGGGGAACTCATTTGCGACATGTATTCACACATAAAAGCATTTGAGGTGAAATTAGCGCTGCTTTTGGAACAAGTGAAAAAAGCGCAACTTCGTCCATCTTCCTGCTACCCAAAACCTGTCGACAGAGAACCCAGCGGTCCCGTTCCCAGCTGAAAAGTGCCTGGAAGCACTGGAAATGCTGAAGGCGGAGTTCGGTGTGCGATTCAGTGAACTACATGTTCATGCAAAAGAAATCCGTCTTTTTCAGAACCCCTTTGTTGCCGACATTGATGAAGCCCAGCCTTCATATCAGTTTGAGTTGGTTGAGTTACAGAACTGTGATGTTCTGAAAGACGCATTCAAGCCCAACAGTCTCATTGACTTCTATGCCGCCCTCCCAAACGACACATATCCAAACATCAAAAAAACACGCAATGAAAATGTCCACAGTTTTTGGCAGCACGTATATCTGCGAGAAAACCTTTTCTCGCATGAAACTGCTGAAAACCCCGATGAGATCAAGATTGACAGATGAACATTTGCATCAGTGCTTGAGACTGGCTGTAACTAGAATGGAACCTGATATTCAACTTCTCACCAGCCAGATGCAGGCCCACAGTTCACACTGATGAACATACATAGGTAAGCTCACTTTTCTGACTTGAATGAGTCATTCTGAGCATAAACAAATATAATCATAATAAAATCTACTGGGATAAAATCCATCTTTACAACCATACTGGTAGTGGACTTAAATGTAAATGTAATGTAAATGTGAAATGTATTGTGCTGTGTAGGTGCTGTATCACTTAGTTCAGTTTCTCAACCTGCTTCTTTTGTGGTTTTCACAGGGAAGTTGATGAGAGAGAGCTGCAAACAGCGGTGTCTACAAGCCTACTGGAACCTACAAAAGGATTATAAGGAAGGAACACAAGAACTTTAAGAGACTGCTCATATGTGTCAGAGTGATTCTGCTCTGACAACTGAGCTGAACTTTTATCTGTTAAGATTGTGCATGGCACGACAGAAAGTTAATGTTCCATGGCTTTTTTTTCTATGAAGAACCCAGAGAGAGTTATTTAGTTATTATTTATTTCCTGTTTTTTCTGTGAAGAACTCAGAGAGGGTTATTTAATTATTATTTATTTCATTAATAGTGTTATTATTTGTTTCCTGACTTTTTTTCTGTAAAGAACCTGGAAAGGGTTATTTGGTTATGTGTGGCTTTCTGGAAAAAAAAAAAAAATTAAGCTCCCCTACGATCGTCACACTTTTTCTGTTACAAACTGACACCGGCCCCCCATCAGAGAAGGGAAAAGTTAAGTGGCCCTCACAGGAAAAAGTTTGGGGACCCCTGCTTTACATAATGCCATAGAAGCAGTGTTTTGCTAATATAGTAATGTGAACCTTTCGTCTTTCATTGTCATTCACAGCTGATATAGACACTGTGACTATCGACATTTTGCCTGGTGGTAATGGGACTACCTTGGCAAACATCTCAGCGTGGTCATACCTTCCTGTGTGGTGTCCCGTATACAACAGGAGTTCCCTGATCCTGGTGCAGAATACACAAGGTTTTTCTCTCCCAATGTTGACCTATACCATACAATTCAACAATTCAAGGTAAAAGTTGTGTCTCGTAAAATTTGATTGCCAGATCTCTCAGTCTGTATTTTGTTTCTGTGAACACGTACACACATAGTCACTGTTCTATTACCAATGGCGGTTGGGATAGGTCATATCCGACACACAAACAGGTAATAGATTGAACAGGTCAGATAAAGCCTACCCAATTATGGTCTCCAGTCCGTCTGTGGAAATAGGCAGAGTTGAAGCAGAGTTCATCAGTGACATATAGAATGAAAAGGGTGTTTTCTATTACTGGACATGTGTGCTGTACTGTATTATTAGTATTCACTTCATT
>NW_025760707.1:0-3382 GCF_021184085.1 Oncorhynchus gorbuscha
TCTAAGAGGTGAACTACTGTAACAGTTCAGTGTGTTATAGTGTCTCTAGGAGGTGAACCTCTGTTACAGTTGAGTGTGTTATAGTGTCTCTAGGAGGTGAACTACTGTAACATTTCAGTGTGTTATAGTGTCTCTAGGAGGTGAAATACTGTAACAGTTCAGTGTGTTATAGTGTCTCTCACTAAGACATGAACTACTGTAACAGTTCAGTGTGTTATAGTGTCACTAGGAGGTGAACCTACTGTTACAGTTCAGTGTGTTATAGTGTCTCTAGGAGGTGAACTACTGTAACAGTTCAGTGTGTTATAGTGTCACCAGGAGGTGAACTACTGTAACAGTTCAGTGTGTTATAGTGTCTCTAGGAGGTGAACTACTGTAACAGTTCAGTGTGTTATAGTGTCTCTAGGAGGTGAACCTACTGTAACAGTTCAGTGTGTTATAGTGTCTCTAGGAGGTGAACTACTGTAACAGTTCAGTGTGTTATAGTGTCTCTCAGGAGGTGAACTACTGTAACAGTTCAGTGTAGTTATAGTGTCTCTAGGAGGTGAACTACTGTAACAGTTCAGTGTGTTATAGTGTCTCTCACTAAGATGTGAACTACTGTAACAGTTCAGTGTGTTATAGTGTCTCTAGGAGGTGAACTACTGTAACAGTTCAGTGTGTTATAGTGTCTCTAGGAGGTGAACTACTGTAACAGTTCAGTGTGTTATAGTGTCTCTAGGAGGTGAACTACTGTAACAGTTCAGTGTGTTATAGTGTCTCTCTCAAGGAGGTGAACTAATGTAACAGTTCAGTGTGTTATAGTGTCTCTAGGAGGTGAACTACTGTAACAGTTCAGTGTGTTATAGTGTCTCTAGGAGGTGAACTACTGTAACAGTTCAGTGTGTTATAGTGTCTCTAGGAGGTGAACTACTGTAACAGTTCAGTGTGTTATAGTGTCTCCCTTAGGAGGTGAACTACTGTAACAGTTCAGTGTGTTATAGTGTCTCCTAGGAGGTGAAATACTGTAACAGTTCAGTGTGTTATAGTGTCTCTACTAAGAGGTGAACTACTGTAACAGTTCAGTGTGTTATAGTGTCTCTAGGAGGTGAACCTCTGTTACAGTTCAGTGTGTTATAGTGTCTCTAGGAGGTGAACTACTGTAACAGTTCAGTGTGTTATAGTGTCATCCAGGATGTGAACTACTGTATCAGTTCAGTGTGTTATAGTGTCTCTATGAGGTGAACTACTGTAACAGTTCAGTGAGTTATAGTGTCTCTAGGAGGTGAACTACTGTAACAGTTCAGTGAGTTATAGTGTCTCTAAGAGGTGAACTACTGTAACAGTTCAGTGTGTTATAGTGTCTCTCACTAAGGACGTGAACTACTGTAACAGTTCAGTGTGTTATAGTGTTCTTGGAGGTGAACCTCTGTTACAGTTCAGTGTGTTATAATGTCTCCAGGAGATGAACTACTGTAACAGTTCAGTGTGTTATAGTGTCTCTAGGAGGTGAACTACTGTAACATTTCAGTATGTTATAGTGTCTCTAGGAGGTGAACCTCTGTTACAGTTGAGTGTGTTATAGTGTCTCTAGGAGGTGAACTACTGTAAAAGTTCAGTGTGTTATAGTGTCTCTCTCTAGGAGGTGAACTACTGTAACAGTTCAGTGTGTTATAGTGTCTCTAGGTGGTGAACTACTGTAACAGTTCAGTGTGTTATAGTGTCTCTAAGAGGTGAACTACTGTAACAGTTCAGTGTGTTATAGTGTCTCTAGGAGGTGAACCTCTGTTACAGTTGAGTGTGTTATAGTGTCTCTAGGAGGTGAACTACTGTAACATTTCAGTGTGTTATAGTGTCTCTAGGAGGTGAAATACTGTAACAGTTCAGTGTGTTATAGTGTCTCTCACTAAGACATGAACTACTGTAACAGTTCAGTGTGTTATAATGTCACCAGGAGGTGAACCTCTGTTACAGTTGAGTGTGTTATAGTGTCTCTAGGAGGTGAACTACTGTAACAGTTCAGTGTGTTATAGTGTCTCTAGGTGGTGAACTACTGTAACAGTTCAGTGTGTTATTGTGTCAACAGGATGTGAACTACTGTATCAGTTCAGTGTGTTATAGTGTCTCTATGAGGTGAACTACTGTAACAGTTCAGTGAGTTATTGTGTCTCTAGGAGGTGAAATACTGTAACAGTTCAGTGAGTTATAGTGTCTCTAAGAGGTGAACTACTGTAACAGTTCAGTGTGTTATAGTGTCTCTCACTAAGACGTGAAATACTGTAACAGTTCAGTGTGTTATAGTGTCTCTAGGAGGTGAACTACTATAACATTTCAGTATGTTATAGTGTCTCTACGAGGTGAACCTCTGTTACAGTTCAGTGTGTTATAGTGTCTCTAGGAGGTGAACTACTGTAACAGTTCAGTGTGTTATAGTGTCTCTAGGTGGTGAACTACTGTAACAGTTCAGTGTGTTATAGTGTCTCTAAGAGGTGAACTACTGTAACAGTTCAGTGTGTTATAGTGTCTCTAAGAGGTGAACTACTGTAACAGTTCAGTGTGTTATAGTGTTCTTGGAGGTGAACCTCTGTTACAGTTCAGTGTGTTATAGTGTCTCCAGGAGGTGAACTACTGTAACAGTTCAGTGTGTTATAGTGTCTCTAGGAGGTGAACTACTGTAACATTTCAGTATGTTATAGTGTCTCTAGGAGGTGAACCTCTGTTACAGTTGAGTGTGTTATAGTGTCTCTAGGAGGTGAACTACTGTAAAAGTTCAGTGTGTTATAGTGTCTCTCTCTAGGAGGTGAACTACTGTAAAAGTTCAGTGTGTTATAGTGTCTCTCTCTAGGAGGTGAACTACTGTAACATTTCAGTGTGTTATAGTGTCTCTAGGTGGTGAACTACTGTAACAGTTCAGTGTGTTATAGTGTCTCTAAGAGGTGAACTACTGTAACAGTTCAGTGTGTTATAGTGTCTCTAGGAGGTGAACCTCTGTTACAGTTGAGTGTGTTATAGTGTCTCTAGGAGGTGAACTACTGTAACATTTCAGTGTGTTATAGTGTCTCTAGGAGGTGAAATACTGTAACAGTTCAGTGTGTTATAGTGTCTCTACTAAGAGGTGAACTACTGTAACAGTTCAGTGTGTTATAATGTCACCAGGAGGTGAACCTCTGTTACAGTTCAGTGTGTTATAGTGTCTCTAGGTGGTGAACTACTGTAACAGTTCAGTGTGTTATTGTGTCACCAGGATGTGAACTACTGTATCAGTTCAGTGTGTTATAGTGTCTCTATGAGGTGAACTACTGTAACAGTTCAGTGAGTTATAGTGTCTCTAGGAGGTGAACTACTGTAACAGTTCAGTGTGTTATAGTGTTCTACTAGGTGGTGAACTACTGGGTAACATGTT
>NW_025760708.1:0-3382 GCF_021184085.1 Oncorhynchus gorbuscha
TGTCCAAAGAAGGGCCAGAGGTATACAGAATGGGGTCGTCTGCGTAGAGGTGGATTAGAGAATCAGCAGCAGCAAGTGCGACATCATTGATGTATACAGAGAAGAGTGTCATCCCGAGAATTGAACCCTGTGGCACCCCTATAGAGACTGCCAGAGGTCCGGACAACAGGCCCTCTGATTTGACACACTGAGCTCTATCAGAGAAGTAGTTGGTGAACCAGGCGAGGCAATCATTTGAGAAACCAAGGCAGTTGAGTCTGCCAATAAGAATGTGGATATTGACAAAGTCGAAAGCCTTGGCCAGGTCGATGAATACAGCTGCACAGTATTGTCTCTTATTGATGGTGGTTATGATATCGTTAAGGACCTTGAGCGTGGCTGAGATGCACCCATGACCAGCTCGGAAAACAGACTGCATAGCGGAGAAGGTACGATGTGATTCAAAATGGTCAGTAATCTGTTTGTTAACTTGGCTTTCGAAGACCTTAGAGATGCAGGGCAGGATAGATATAGGCCTGTAGCAGTTTGGGTCTAGAGTGTCTCCCCCTTTGAAGAAGGGGATGACCGCGGCAGCTTTCCAATCTTTGGGAATCTCAGACGTTACGAAAGAGAGGTTGAACAGGCTAGTAAATAGGGGTTGCAACAATTTCGGCAGATAATTTAACCTGTTGCGACGAGCAGGAGCATAATTATAGCCTCAAGCTCATTACCTTAACGCAACATTAACTATTCATGAAAATCGCAAATGAAATGAAATAAATATATTGGCTCTCAAGCTTAGCCTTTTGTTAACAACACTGTCATCTCAGATTTTCAAAAAATGCTTTTCAACCATAGCTACACAACATTTGTGTAAGAGTATTGATAGCTAGCATAGCATTAAGCCTAGCATTCAGCAGGCAACATTTTCACAAAAACAAGAAAAGCATTAAAATAAAATAATTTACCTTTGAAGAACTTCGGATGTTTTCAATGAGGAGACTCTCAGTTAGATAGCAAATGTTCAGTTTTTCCAAAAATATTATTTGTATCCTTTTCCCTCTCGCTCTCATCCAACACCTCCCACACTGCCCCTACTCGGATGGTATCGCGCCGTCCCAACCTTCGCTCTCTCTCCCCCGCTACTCTCTCCTCTTCCATCCTATCATCTCTTCCCTCCGCTCAAACCTTCTCCCACCTATCTCCTGATTCTGCCTCCTCAACCCTCCTCTCCTCCCTTTCTGCATCCTTTGACTCTCTATGTCCCCTATCCTCCAGGCCGGCTCGGTCCTCCCCTCCCGCCCCGTGGCTCGACGACTCATTGCGAGCTCACAGAACAGGGCTCCGGGCAGCCGAGCGGAAATGGAGGAAAACTCGCCTCCCTGCGGACCTGGCATCCTTTCACTCCCTCCTCTCTACATTTTCCTCCTCTGTCTCTGCTGCTAAAGCCACTTTCTACCACGCTAAATTCCAAGCATCTGCCTCTAACCCTAGGAAGCTCTTTACCACCTTCTCCTCCCTCCTGAATCCTCCGCCCCCTCCCCCCTCCTCCCTCTCTGCAGATGACTTCGTCAACCATTTTGAAAAGAAGGTCGACGACATCCGATCCTCGTTTGCTAAGTCAAACGACACCGCTGGTTCTGCTCACACTGCCCTACCCTGTGCTCTGACCTCTTTCTCCCCTCTCTCTCCAGATGAAATCTTGCGTCTTGTGACGGCCGGCCGCCCAACAACCTGCCCGCTTGACCCTATCCCCTCCTCTCTTCTCCAGACCATTTCCGGAGACCTTCTCCCTTACCTCACCTCGCTCATCAACTCATCCCTGACCGTTGGCTACGTCCCTTCCGTCTTCAAGAGAGCGAGAGTTGCACCCCTTCTGAAAAAACCTACACTCGATCCCTCCGATGTCAACAATTACAGACCAGTATCCCTTCTTTCTTTTCTCTCCAAAACTCTTGAACGTGCCGTCCTTGGCCAGCTCTCCCGCTATCTCTCTCTGAATGACCTTCTTGATCCAAATCAGTCAGGTTTCAAGACTAGTCATTCAACTGAGACTGCTCTCCTCTGTATCACGGAGGCGCTCCGCACTGCTAAAGCTAACTCTCTCTCCTCTGCTCTCATCCTTCTAGATCTATCAGCTGCCTTCGATACTGTGAACCATCAGATCCTCCTCTCCACCCTCTCCGAGTTGGGCATCTCCGGCGCGGCCCACGCTTGGATTGCGTCCTACCTGACAGGTCGCTCCTACCAGGTGGCGTGGCGAGAATCTGTCTCCTCACCACGCGCTCTCACCACTGGTGTCCCCCAGGGCTCTGTTCTTGGCCCTCTCCTATTCTCGCTATACACCAAGTCACTTGGCTCTGTCATAACCTCACATGGTCTCTCTTATCATTGCTATGCAGACGACACACAATTAATCTTCTCCTTTCCCCCTTCTGATGACCAGGTGGCGAATCGCATCTCTGCATGTCTGGCAGACATATCAGTGTGGATGACGGATCACCACCTCAAGCTGAACCTCGGCAAGACGGAGCTGCTCTTCCTCCCGGGGAAGGACTGCCCGTTCCATGATCTCGCCATCACGGTCGACAACTCCATTGTGTCCTCCTCCCAGAGCGCCAAGAACCTTGGCGTGATCCTGGACAACACCCTGTCGTTCTCTACTAACATCAAGGCGGTGGCCCGTTCCTGTAGGTTCATGCTCTACAACATCCGCAGAGTACGACCCTGCCTCACACAGGAAGCGGCGCAGGTCCTAATCCAGGCACTTGTCATCTCCCGTCTGGATTACTGCAACTCGCTGTTGGCTGGGCTCCCTGCCTGTGCCATTAAACCCCTTCAACTCATCCAGAACGCCGCAGCCCGTCTGGTGTTCAACCTTCCCAAGTTCTCTCACGTCACCCCGCTCCTCCGTTCTCTCCACTGGCTTCCAGTTGAAGCTCGCATCCGCTACAAGACCATGGTGCTTGCCTACGGAGCTGTGAGGG
The DNA here is from genome assembly GCF_021184085.1 of Oncorhynchus gorbuscha. Taxonomy (NCBI): domain Eukaryota; kingdom Metazoa; phylum Chordata; class Actinopteri; order Salmoniformes; family Salmonidae; genus Oncorhynchus; species Oncorhynchus gorbuscha. The sequence continues at coordinate 2,967 of NW_025760708.1, forward strand.
GAACGGCACCTCAGTACCTCCAGGCTCTGATCAGGCCCTACACCCAAACAAGGGCACTGCGTTCATCCACCTCTGGCCTGCTCGCCTCCCTACCACTGAGGAAGTACAGCTCCCGCTCAGCCCAGTCAAAACTGTTCGCTGCCCTGGCCCCCCAATGGTGGAACAAACTCCCTCACGACGCCAGGACAGCGGAGTCAATCACCACCTTCCGGAGACACCTGAAACCCCACCTCTTTAAGGAATACCTAGGATAGGTTAAGTAATCCCTCTCACCCCACCCCCTAAGTTTTAGATGCACTATTGTTAAGTGACTGTCCCACTGGATGTCATAAGGTGAATGCACCAATTTGTAAGTCGCTCTGGATAAGAGCGTCTGCTAAATGACTTAAATGTAAATGTAAATGTAAATTATTTGT
>NW_025760709.1:0-3381 GCF_021184085.1 Oncorhynchus gorbuscha
TTAACTTGTTGAGGACGTGGTACCGAAGTGGGGACCACAATCAGCAGAAATGCTCAAGAGCGCCACCATAGAGGTTGATAAACCTCAAACTTTCATTAAAATTGACATACAATATACTGAATTAAAGCTACACTCGTTGTGAATCTATCCACCAAGTCAGATTTGTAAAATGCTTTTCGGGGAAAGCATGAGAAGCTATTATCTGATACCATGCACCCTCAAAATACTGCACCGTCACCTAAAACGACAGATTTTGCGTTAGCCGTCACAAACGAAAACGCTGAAATAAAATATAAACATTCATTACCTTTGACGAGCTTCTTTCTTGGCACTCCTAGATGTCCCATAAACATCATTTAGGGTCTTTTTTCGATTAAATCGGTCCATATATAGCCTAGATATCGAGCTAAGAATTACGTTGCGAGTAAAGAAAAAAAATAGCATTTCATAACGTAACGTAATTTTTAAAAATTCAAAAAGTCGACGATAAACTTTCACAAAACACTTCGAAATACTTTTGTAATGCAACTTTAGGTATTAGTACACGTTAATAAGCGATAAAATTGATCAGGAGACGATGTTAAATCTGTATTCTTGTCCGTGTAGAAAAACATGTCTGACCAGAGGTCGACCAAAATCAGGCGGAGCCATCAGGGAAGATGTTCCCTTGTTTGGGTTAGACCAAGAATCAATTGCGAATCAAATGACATGACTCTAGACACCCTGTGGAAGCTGTAGGCAATGTAAACTCGGCTCTATTTAATTCGGTTCACTTTTAACAATTGCCTGTAGTCGGAAGGATATATTTTTCCATTTTCAGTGAACAGATTTCCATGCACTTTTGGATGAAACGCCCGTTCTGTAAATGCCACAGACGTGATTTAAACAGTTTTGGAAACGTCTGAGTGTTTTCTATCCACACATACTAATCATATGCATGTACTATATTCTTGGCATAAATAGCAGGGCGCTGAAATGTTGCGCGATTTTTAACAAAAAGCTGCGAAAAGCTGCATGAATTCTCAACTTCCATAAGTGGTTTTAAATCACTGTGTCATCATCGATTATTTTGAATGCATTGTGTCCTCGTGTGTGTTTATTATTTTTTAAATGTTAAATTGGCAAATAAATCAAATCAAGTTTCAATCACAAAAATGTAGGATAAGGTTAATTGAACCCCCAAAAAAGCTTGCAGTCTCTGGCTGGCTTTGGTTGGCTGGAAGGTGGTAGGCCGAATTTGAGATGAGAGAATTTCTCTGTCTCTTCAAATTAACTCATGAAAGTTGTGATGGCTTTGCCTAGGCTGTGATAGGCCGTCCCTCTGAGTGAAGTCAAATGCCAGGCATACAAAAAGTGGCTCCTGCTGAGGCCATGCGATATCGGTCCTCTGAATCTGTGGGCCACCCGCCAGAGGTGCAAATCAACGTCTCGAGCGGCAAACTCCACTCGTCAGGCTGGCGGTAGGAATTTATAGCTCTTGACATATAGCTACAGTGAGAAATAGCAAGACAGGGGATATTGTTTGGCTATCTGGGCAACCAGTAGGAGTACCAAACCATCTCACAGGCCATTTTCTCAAAAGTGGGCTACAAGTTTATCAACTTTATAAGTCACCACTCCTTTTCCCATTGTTCCTCAACTGCAGTGATGAAATACCATTTTCTAGCTCTGTAAAAAACACAATTTCAAATGTTGGTACATTGCTGTTCCTCACCAATCTACACAAAATATGCCATAATATCCCACAATGAAAAAAACAGGTTTTAGAAATGTTTTAGCAAATGTATTAAAAATATAAAACACAAATACCTTATTTACATAAGTATTCAGAACATTTGCTTGAAATTGAAATTGAAATTGAAATTGAAATTGACTTGAAATTGAGCTCAGGTTTATCCTGTTTCCATTGATCATCCTTGATTAGAGTCTACCTGTGGTAAATTAAATTGATCAGTCATAATTTGGAAACGCTTTACACCTGTCTATATAAGCTCCCACAGTTGGCAGTGCATGCCAGAGCAATAGCCAAGCCATGAGGTCAAAGGATATCGATATCAGCATATCGATTGCGCATATCGATTGCGCAACCAGGGCTGGAAAAACCTTGGATCATTGCTATTCCAACTTCCGCGACGCATATAAGGCCCTGACCCGCCCTCCTTTCGGAAAAGCTGACCACGACTCCATTTTGTTGATCCCTGCCTACAGACAGAAACTAAAACAAGAAGCTCCCGCGCTGAGGTCTGTTCAACGCTGGTCCGACCAATCTGATTCCACACTCCAAGACTGCTTCCATCACGTGGACTGGGATATGTTCCGTATTGCGTCAGACGACAACATTGACGAATACGCTGATTCGGTGTGCGAGTTCATTAGAACGTGCGTTGAAGATGTCGTTCCCATAGCAACGATTAAAACATTCCCAAACCAGAAACCGTGGATTGATGGCAGCATTCGCGTGAAACTGAAAGCGCGAACCACTGCTTTTAATCAGGGCAAGGTGACTGGAAACATGACCGAATACAAACAGTGTAACTATTCCCTCCGCAAGGCAATCAAACAAGCTAAGCGTCAGTATAGAGACAAAGTAGAATCTCAATTCAACGGCTCAGACACAAGAGGTATGTGGCAGGGTCTACAGTCAATCACGGATTACAAAAAGAAAACCAGCACCGTCACGGACCAGGATGTCTTGCTCCCAGGCAGACTAAATAACTTTTTTGCCCGCTTTGAGGACAATACAGTGCCACTGACACTGCCCGCAACTAAAACATGCGGACTCTCCTTCACTGCAGCCGACGTGAGGAAAACATTTAAACGTGTCAACCCTCGCAAGGCTGCAGGCCCAGACGGCATCCCCAGCCGCGCCCTCAGAGCATGCGCAGACCAGCTGGCTGGTGTGTTTACGGACATATTCAATCAATCCCTATCCCAGTCTGTTGTTCCCACATGCTTCAAGAGGGCCACCATTGTTCCTGTTCCCAAGAAAGCTAAGGTAACTGAGCTAAACGACTACCGCAGCACTCACTTCCGTCATCATGAAGTGCTTTGAGAGACTAGTCAAGGACCATATCACCTCCACCCTACCTGACACCCTAGACCCACTCCAATTTGCTTACCGCCCAAATAGGTCCACAGACGATGCAATCTCAACCACACTGCACACTGCCTAACCCATCTGGACAAGAGGAATACCTATGTGAGAATGCTGTTCATCGACTACAGCTCGGCATTTAACACCATAGTGCCCTCCAAGCTCGTCATCAAGCTCGAGACCCTGGGTCTCGACCCCGCCCTGTGCAACTGGGTACTGGACTTCCTGACGGGCCGCCCCAGGTGGTGAGGGTAGGCAACAACATCTCCACCCCGCTGATCCTCAAC
>NW_025760710.1:0-3380 GCF_021184085.1 Oncorhynchus gorbuscha
AGTAAAGTTACTTTACAAACAAAAGGCATAATACTACTCGTAATGACGAGAACAGACTGGAGACTTGATCAAGAACTGCAGGTTGCCTCGGGAAGGCACTTGAACGTAGCAGACTCAGACACCTGCTCACCACGCAGCATCTGAGGGAAACACGACACGACAGGGCAATACATAGACACAGCACGGTGAATAATAGACAAGGATCCGACAGGACAGGAACGGAAAACAAGGGAAGAAATAGGACTCTAATCAGGGGAAAAGATAAGGAACAGGTGTGGGAAGACTAAATGATGATTAGGGGAATAGGAACAGCTGGGAGCAGGAACGGAACGATAGAGAGAGGAGAGAGAGGAGAGAGGGAGGGGGAGAGAGAGGGATAGAAAAAGGGAAAGAACCTAATAAGACCAGCAAGGGGAAACGAACAGAAGGGAAAGCACAGGGACAAGACATGATAATCAATGACAAAACATGACAGTACCCCCACCACCGAGCGCTCCTGGCGCACTCGAGGAGGAATCCTGGCGGCAACGGAGGAAATCATCAATAAGTGAACGGTCCAGCACGTCCCGAGACGGAACCCAACTCCTCTCCTCAGGACCGTAACCCTCCCAATCCACTAAGTATTGGTGACCCCGTCCCCGAGAACGCATGTCCATGATCTTACGTACCTTGTAAATAGGTGCGCCTCGACAAGGACGGGAGGGGGAGGGAAGACGAACGGGGTGCGAAGAAAGGGCTTGACACAGGAGACATGGAAGACAGGATGGACGCGACGAAGATGTCGCGGAAGAAGCAGTCGCACAGCGACAGGATTGACGACCTGGGAGACACGGAACGGACCAATGAACCGCTGGAGTCAACTTACGAGAAGCTGTCGTAAGAGGAAGGTTGCGAGTGGAAAGCCACACTCTCTGGCCGCAACAATACCTTGGACTCTTAATCCTGCGTTTATTGGCGGCTCACAGTCTGTGCCCTGTAACGGCAAAGTGCAGACCTCACCTCTCCAGGTGCGCTCACAACGTTGGACAAACGCTTGAGCGGAGGGAACGCTGGACCTCGGCAAGCTGGGATGAGAACAGAGGAGGCTGGTAACCCAGACTACTCTGAAACGGAGATAACCCGGTAGCAGACGAAGGAAGCGAGTTGTGAGCGTATTCTGCCCAGGGGAGCTGTTCTGCCCAAGACGCAGGGTTTCTGAAAGAAAGGCTGCGTAGTATGCGACCAATCGTCTGATTGGCCCTCTCTGCTTGACCGTTAGACTGGGGATGAAACCCGGAAGAGAGACTGACGGACGCACCAATCAAACGACAGAACTCCCTCCAAAACTGTGACGTGAATTGCGGGCCTCTGTCTGAAACGGCGTCTAACGGGAGGCCATGAATTCTGAACACATTCTCGATAATGATTTGTGCCGTCTCCTTAGCGGAAGGAAGTTTAGCGAGGGGAATGAAATGTGCCGCCTTAGAGAACCTATCGACAACCGTAAGAATCACAGTCTTCCCCGCAGACAAAGGCAGACCGGTAATGAAGTCTAGGGCGATGTGAGACCATGGTCGAGAAGGAATGGGGAGCGGTCTGAGACGACCGGCAGGAGGAGAGTTACCCGACTTAGTCTGCGCGCAGTCCGAACAAGCAGCCACGAAACGGCGCGTGTCACGCTCCTGAGTCGGCCACCAAAAGCGCTGGCGAATAGACGCAAGAGTGCCTCGAACACCGGATGACCAGCTAACTTGGCAGAGTGAGCCCACTGAAGAACAGCCAGACGAGTGGAAACAGGAACGAAAAGGAGGTTACTAGGACAAGCGCGCGCGACGCAGTGTGCGTGAGTGCTTGCTTATTCAATTCCCAGACTGTCAACCCGACAACACGCCCATAAGGAAGAATCCCCTCGGGATCAGTAGAAGCCACAGAAGAACTAAACAGACGGGATAAGGCATCAGGCTTGGTGTTTTGCTACCCGGACGGTAAGAAATCACAAACTCGAAACGAGCGAAAACAACGCCCAACGAGCTTGACGGGCATTAAGTCGTTTGGCAGAACGGATGTACTCAAGGTTCTTATGGTCTGTCCAAACGACAAAAGGAACGGTCGCCCTCCAACCACTGTCGCCATTCGCCTAGGGCTAAGCGGATGGCGAGCAGTTCACGGTTACCCACATCATAGTTGCGCTCAGATGGCGACAGGCGATGAGAAAATAAGCGCAAGGATGAACCTTATCGTCAGACTGGAAGCGCTGGGATAGAATGGCTCCCACGCCTACCTCTGAAGGCCAACCTCGACAATGAATTGTCTAGTGACGTCAGGAGTAACGAGGATAGGAGCGGACGTAAAACGCTCTTTTAGAAGATCAAAAGCTCCCTGGGCGGAACCGACCACTTAAAACACGTCTTGACAGAAGTAAGAGCTGTGAGAGGGGCAGCAACTTGACCGAAATTACGAATGAAACGCCGATAGAAATTAGCGAAACCTAAAAAGCGCTGCAACTCGACACGTGACCTTGGAACGGGCCAATCACTGACAGCTTGACCTTAGCGGAATCCATCTGAATGCCTTCAGCGGAAATAACGGAACCGAGAAAAGTAACGGAGGAGACATGAAAAGAGCACTTCTCAGCCTTTACGTAGAGACAATTCTCTAAAAGGCGCTGTAGAACACGCCGAACGTGCTGAACATGAATCTCGAGTGACGGTGAAAAATCAGGATATCGTCAAGATAGACAAAAACAAAGATGTTCAGCATGTCTCTCAGAACATCATTAACTAATGCCTGAAAAACAGCTGGCGCATTGGCGAGACCAAACGGCAGAACCCGGTACTCAAAATGCCCTAACGGAGTGTTAAACGCCGTTTTCCACTCGCCCCCTCTCTGATGCGCACGAGATGGTAAGCGTTACGAAGGTCCAACTTAGTAAAGCACCTGGCTCCCTGCAGAATCTCAAGGCTGATGACATAAGGGGGAAGCGGATAACGATTCTTAACCGTTATGTCATTCAGCCCTCGATAATCCACGCAGGGGCGCAGAGTACCGTCCTTCTTCTTAACAAAAAGAACCCCGCCCGGCCGGAGAGAAGAAATGGGAGGGATGGCAGACATTAAACACTTCACATGACAAGAAACGTTCCAGGATAGGATAGAATTACTAGACCAATTAATAGAAGGATTATGACATACTAGCCAGGGATGACCCAAAACAACAGGTGTAAAAGGTGAACGAAAAATCAAAAAGAAATAGTCTCACTGTGGTTACCAGATACTGTGAGAGTTAAAGGTAGTGTCTCAAATCTGATACTGGGAAGATGACTACCATCTAAGGCAAACATGGGCGTAGGCTTGTCTAACTGTCTGAAAGGAATGTCATGTTTCCGAGCCCATGCTTCGTCC
>NW_025760711.1:0-3380 GCF_021184085.1 Oncorhynchus gorbuscha
ACCCAGGTGACGCATCCCCCAGGACGGCACGGCAGACTCCAGCAAGCCACAGTGACCCACAGCCAGCCCCGTAACATAGGTTTCTTTCTTTTCAGGGCAGAGAATCCCAGTGGAAAAAGGGGAACCGGCCAGGCAGAGACAGCAAGGGCGGTTCGTTGCTCCAGAGCCTTCCGTCTCACCTCCCACCCTGGGCCAGACTACACTCAATCATATGACCCACTGAAGAGATGAGTCTTCAGTAAAGACTTAAAGGCTGAGACCGAGCTTGCCTCTGGACATGGGTAGGCAGACCGTTCCATAAAATGGAGCTCTATAGGAGAAAGCCCTGCCTCCAGCTGTTTGCTTAGAAATTCTAGGGATAATTAGGAGGCCTGCGTCTTGTGACCGTAGCGCACGTATAGGTATGTACGGCAGGACCAAATCAGAGAGGTAGGTAGGAGCAAGCCCATGTAATGTTTGTAGGTTAGCAGTAAAACCTTGAAATCAGCCCTGCTTTGACAGGAAGCCAGTGTAGAGAGGCTAGCACTGAGTAATATGATCAAATTTTTGGTTCTAGTCAGGATTCTAGCAGCCGTATTTAGCACTAACTGAAGTTTATTTAGTGCTTTATCCGGGTAGCCGGAAAATAGAGCATTGCAGTAGTCTAACCTAGAAGTGACAAAAGCATGGATTAATTTTTCTGCATCATTTTTGGACAGAAAGTTTCTGATTTTTGCAATGTTACGTAGATGGAAAAAGCTGTCCTCGAAATGGTCTTGATATGTTCTTCAAAAGAGAGATCAGGTCCAGAGTAACGCCGAGGTCCTTCACAGTTTTATTTGAGACGACTGTACAACCATTAAGATTAATTGTCAGATTCAACAGAAGATCTCTTTGTTTCTTGGGACCTAGAACAAGCATCTCTGTTTTGTCCGAGTTTAATAGTAGAAAGTTTGCAGCCATCCACTTCCTTATGTCTGAAACACATGCTTCTAGCGAGGGCAATTTTGGTGCTTCACCATGTTTCATTGAAATGTACAGCTGTGTGTCATCCGCATAGCAGTGAAAGTTTACATTATGTTTTCGAATAACATCCCCAAGAGGTAAAATATATAGTGAAAACAATAGTGGTCCTAAAACAGAACCTTGAGGAACACCGAAATGTACAGTTGATTTGTCAGAGGACAAACCATTCACAGAGACAAACTGATATCTTTCCGACAGATAAGACCTAAACCAGGCCAGAACATGTCCGTGTAGACCAATTTGGGTTTCCAATCTCTCCAAAAGAATGTGGTGATCGATGGTATCAAAAGCAGCACTAAGGTCTAGGAGCACGAGGACAGATGCAGAGCCTCGGTCCGATGCCATCAAAATGTCATTTACCACCTTCACAAGTGCCGTCTCAGTGCTATGATGGGGTCTAAAACCAGACTGAAGCATTTCGTATACATTGTTTGTCTTCAGGAAGGCAGTGAGTTGCTGCGCAACAGCCTTCTCTAAAATCTTTGAGAGGAATGGAAGATTCGATATAGGCCGATAGTTTTTTATATTTTCTGGGTCAAGGTTTGGCTTTTTTCAAGAGAGGCTTTATTACTGCCACTTTTAGTGAGTTTGGTACACATCCAGTGGATAGAGAGCCGTTTATTATGTTCAACATAGGAGGGCCAAGCACAGGAAGCAGCTCTTTCAGTAGTTTAGTTGGAATAGGGTCCAGTATACAGCTTGAAGGTTTAGAGGCCATGATTATTTTCATCATTGTGTCAAGAGATATAGTACTAAAACACTTTGAGCGTCTCTCTTGATCCTAGGTCCTGGCAGAGTTGTGCAGACTCAGGACAACTGAGGTTTGGAGGAATACGCAGGTTTAAAGAGGAGTCCGTAATTTGCTTTCTAATAATCATAATCTTTCCTCAAAGAAGTTCATGAATTTATCACTGCTAAAGTGCAAGTCATCCTCTCTTGGGGAATGCTGCTTTTTAGTTAGCTTTGCCACAGTATCAAAAGGAATTTCGGATTGTTCTTATTTTCCTCAATTAAGTTAGAAAAATAGGACGATCGAGCAGCAGTAAGGGCTCTTCGGTACTGCACGGTACCATCCTTCCAAGCTAGTCGGAAGACTTCCAGTTTGGTGTGGCGCCATTTCCGTTCCAATTTTCTGGAAGCTTGCTTCAGAGCTCGGGTATTTTCTGTGTACCATGGAGCTAGTTTCTTATGAGACATTTTTTTAGTTTTTAGGGTGCAACTGCATCTAGGGTATTGCGCAAGGTTAAATTGAGATCCTCAGTTAGGTGGTTAACGGATTTTTGTCCTCTGGCGTCCTTGGGTAGGCAGAGGGAGGGAGTCTGGAAGGGCATCAAGGAATCTTTGTGTTGTCTGTGAATTTATAGCACGACTTTTGATGTTCCTTGGTTGGGGTCTGAGCAGATTATTTGTTGCAATTGCAAACGTAATAAAATGGTGGTCTGATAGTCCAGGATTATGAGGGAAAACATTAAGATCCACAACATTTATTCCATGGGACAAAACTAGGTCCAGCGTATGACTGTGAGAGTGAGTGGGTCCAGAGACATGTTGGACAAAACCCACTGAGTCGATGATGGCTCCAAAAGCCTTTTGGAGTGGGTCTGTGGACTTTTCCATGTGAATATTAAAGTCACCAAAGATTAGAATATTATCTGCAATGACTACAAGGTCTGATAGGAATTCAGGGAACTCAGTGAGAAACGCTATATGGCCCAGGAGGCCTGTAAACAGTAGCTATAAAAAGTGATTGAGTAGGCTGCATAGATTTCATGACTAGAAGCTCAAAAGACGCAAAACGTCATTTTTTTTTTTTTGTAAATTGAAATTTGCTATCGTAAATGTTAGCAACACCTCCGCCTTTGCGGGATGCACGGGGGATATGGTCACTAGTGTAGCCAGGATAGTGAGGCCTCATTTAACACAGTAAATTCATCAGGCTTAAGCCATGTTTCAGTCAGGCCAATCACATCAGATTATGATCAGTGATTAATTCATTGACTATAATTGCCTTTGAAGTAAGGGGATCTAACATTAAGTAGCCTATATTTTGAGATGTGAGGTATCATGATCTCTTTCAGTAATGACAGGAATGTGTGGTCTTTTATCCTAGTGAGATTGTTAAGGCGCAACACCGCCATGTTTAGTTTTGCCCAACCCAGGTCGAGGCACAGACACGGTCTCAATGGTGATAGCTGAGCTGACTACACTAACTATGCCAGTGGCAGACTCACTCATGCTGGCAGGCTGGCCAATAGCCTGCCGCCTGGCCTGCACCCTATTTCATTGTGGAGCTAGAGATAGAGCCCTGTCTATGTTGGCAGATAAGATGAGAGCACCCTCCAGCTAGGATGGAGTCCCTTGAGTTGTGAGACTCT
>NW_025760712.1:0-3380 GCF_021184085.1 Oncorhynchus gorbuscha
TAATGCCCCCCATTGGTTAACAGTAATGCTGCCCCCCATTAGTTAACAGTAATGCTGCCCCCATTAGTTAACAGTAATGTACCCCCCCATTAGTTAACAGTAATGTACCCCCATTAGTTAACAGTAATGTGCCCCCCATTAGTTAACAGTAATGTCCCCCCCATTAGTTAACAGTAATGTGCCCCCCCATTAGTTAACAGTAATGTGACCCCCATTAGTTAGCAGTAATGTGCCCCCCATTAGTTAACAGTAATGCTGCCCCCCATTAGTTAACAGTAATGTGCCCTCTTATTAGTTAACAGGTAATGTGACCCCATTAGTTAACAGTAATGTGACTCCCCCATTAGTTAACAGTAATGTGCCCCCCATTAGTTAACAGTAATGTGCCCCCATTAGTTAACAGTAATGTCCCTCTCATTAGTTAACAGTAATGTACCCCCATTAGTTAACAGTAATGTGCCCCCCATTAGTTAACAGTAATGTGCCCCCATTAGTTAACAGTAAATTAGTTGCCCCCCATTAGTTAACAGTAATCTGCCCCCCATTAGTTAACAGTAATGTGCGTTCTCCCCATTAGTTAACAGTAATGTGCCCCCATTAGTTAACAGTAATGTGCCCCCAGCCATTAGTTAACAGTAATGTGCCCCCCATTAGTTAACAGTAATGTGCTCCCCCCATTAGTTAACAGTAATGTCCCCCATTAGTTAACAGTAATGTCCCCCATTAGTTAACAGTAATGTGCCCCTATTAAGTTAACAGTAATGCCCCCCCATTAGTTAACAGTAATGTGCCCCCCATTAGTTAACAGTAATGTGCCCCATTAGTTAACAGTAATGTCCCCTCATTAGTTAACAGTAATGTCCCTCTATTAGTTAACAGTAATCTGCCCCCCATTAGTTAACAGTAATGTGCCCCCATTAGTTAACAGTAATGTGCCCCCCATTAGTTAACAGTAATGTCCTCTCATTAGTTAACAGTAATGCCTCATTAGTTAACAGTAATGTCCTCATTAGTTAACAGTAATGTCCTCCATTAGTTAACTCCCCATTAGTTAACAGTAATGTGCCCCCATTAGTTAACAGTAATGTCCTCCATTAGTTAACAGTAATGTGCCCCCATTAGTTAACAGTAAATGTGCCCCCATTAGTTAACAGTAATGCCCCCCATTAGTTAACAGTAATGCCCCCCCAGTAATGTGCCATTAGTTAAGCAGTAATGTGCCCCCCATTAGTTAACAGTAATGTCCCCTCATTAGTTAACAGTAATGTGTTAACCCCCCCCCATTAGTTAACAGTAATGTGCCCTCCCATTAGTTAACAGTAATGTCCCCCATTAGTTAATAACAGTAATGTCCCCCATTAGTTAGCAGTAATGTCCCCATTAGTTAACAGTAATGTCCCCCCATTAGTTAACAGTAATGTGCTCCTCCTCATTAGTTAACAGTAATGTCCCCATTAGTTAACAGTAATGTCTGCCCATTAGTTAACAGTAATGTCCCCCATTAGTTAACAGTAATGTGCCCCCATTAGTTAACAGTAATGTGCCCTCATTAGTTAACAGTAATGTCTCCCCATTAGTTAACAGTAATGTCCATTAGTTAACAGCAATCTGCCCCCATTAGTTAACAGTAATTCGCCTCTATTAGTTAACAGTAATGCCTCTATTAGTTAACAGTATTCTGCCTCTATTAGTTAACAGTAACGTGCTCCCCCATTAGTTACTGGTAATGTCCTCTCTCTCTATTAGTTAACAGTAATGTGCCCCCCATTAGTTAACAGTAATGTGCCCCTCCCATTAGTTAACAGTAATGCCCCCATTAGTTAACAGTAATGTCCCCCATTAGTTAGCAGTAATGTGACCCCCATTAGTTAACAATGTCTGCCCCCCCATTAGTTAACAGTAATGTGCCCCCATTAGTTAACAGTAATGTCCCCCCCCCATTAGTTAACAATAATGTGCTCTATTAGTTAACAGTAATCTGCCCCCCATTAGTTAACAGTAATGCCCCCATTAGTTAACAGTAATGTGCCCCCCATTAGTTAACAGTAATGCCCCCCCATTAGTTAACAGTAATGTGACCCCCATTAGTTAACAGTAATCTGCCCCCCCATTAGTTAACAGTAATGTGCCCCCATTAGTTAACAGTAATCTGCCCCCATTAGGTAACAGTAACGTGCCTCCCCCATTAGTTAACAGTAATCTGCCCCCCATTAGTTAACAGTAATCTGCCCCCCATTAGTTAACAGTAATCTGCCCCCCCATTAGTTAACAGTAATCTGCCCCCCATTAGTTAACAGTAATGTGATCAACATCATGAGGCTTTTATTTTATTGCCAATCAAATATTGGACATGGTTTATGAAAACATTGCAACCAAATGAAACATACTTTTCCCAACTATTTTTCATCATGGAAAATGATATAGTTTTGCACTTGTACTTTCTAATAAGTAAACATTTATTGCCATCATATTCCATTGAGTTCATATTAAGTGTTGGTTATTTGGCGCCAAGAGAGCAGTGAGATATGCAACCTAGCGTCATATTTCTGCAAAACGTTCACTGCTAGCGTGTGCAGGGATCAAATCCCCCCCGTCTTCATGCCTGAGGCCCCCCATTAGTTAATCCCCCCGTCTTCAGGCCTGAGCCCCCCATTAGTTAATCCCCCCGGAGTCAGCCCCAGGTCTTCATGCCTGAGCCCCCCCATTAGTTAATCCCCCGGAGTCAGCCCCAGGTCTTCAGGCCTGAGCCCCCCATTAGTTAATCCCCCGGAGTCAGCCCCAGGTCTTCAGGCCTGAGCCCCCCATTAGTTAATCCCCCGGAGTCAGCCCCAGGTCTTCATGCCTGAGCCCCCTCCCCATTAGTTAATCCCCCGGAGTCAGCTCCAGGTCTTCAGGCCTGAGCCCCTCCCCATTAGTTAATCCCCCGGAGTCAGCCCCAGGTCTTCAGGCCTGAGCCCCCCCATTAGTTAATCCCCCGGAGTCAGCCCCAGGTCTTCATGCCTGAGCCCCCTCCCCATTAGTTAATCCCCCGGAATCAGCCCCAGGTCTTCAGGCCTGAGCCCCCGGATGTTCTGTCTAGCGACGTCCCTGCTTCAGCCCGGTCTAGAATAGATGCATTATATTTAGGGCTGAAATAATCCTGTCACCCAGCCTGTCTGGACTAGAGGCATTATCTTAGGGCTGAAGTAATCCTGCCTGGACTCGAGGCATTATCTTAGGGCTTTAGTCAGCCTATCTGGACTAGAGGCATTATCTTAGGGCTTTAGTCAGCCTATCTGGACTAGAGGCATTATCTTAGGGTTGAAGTCAGCCTGTCTGGACTAGAGGCATTATCTTAGGGTTGAAGTCAGCCTGTCTGGACTAGAGGCATTATCTTAGGG
>NW_025760713.1:0-3379 GCF_021184085.1 Oncorhynchus gorbuscha
CGGCTTCTGTCTGTTCACTGCGACCATAGCGACCTGATTGGTGGAGTGCTGCAGGAGATGGCTGTCCTTCTGGAAGGTTCTCCCATCTCCACGGCAGCCTCTAGAGCTATGTCAGAGTGACCGGCCGGGTTATTGGTCACCTGGCCCAATCCTGTCTTGGAGCTCATGGACAATTTCTTCAAAAGTCAACTGTGGGACTTTATATAGACAACTGTGTGCCTTTTTCAAATCATGTCGAATCAACTTGAATTTACCACAGGTGGACTCCAAGTTGTAGAAAGATCTCAAGGATGATCAATGGAAACAGGATGCACATGAGTCTCATAGCAAAGAGTCTGAACTTACAGTACCAGTCAAACGTCTTGGACACATCTACTCATCCAAGGGTTTTCTAATTGTAGACTAATAGTGAAGTAATAAAAACTATGAAATAACAGATCATGTAGTAACCAAAAAGTTTAACACATCAAAATGTATTTTATCTTTTAGATTCTTCAATGTAGCCACCCCTTGCCTTGATGTTAGCTTTGTACACTCCTGGCTCTCAACCAGTTTCATCTGGAATGCTTTTCCAATAGTCTTGAAGGAGTTTCCACATTATGCTGAGCACTTGTTGGCTGCTTTTCCTTCACTCTGCATTCCAACTCATCCCAAACTATCTCGAATTGGGTTGAGATCTGGTGATTTGTTGAGGCCAGGTCATCTGATGTAGCACTCCATCACTCTACGTATTGGTCAATAGCCTTACACAGCCTGGAGGTGTGTTGGGTCATTGTCCTGTTGAAAAACAAATTATAGTGGGACCAAGTACAAACTAGATGGGATGGTGCATCGCTGCAGAATGCTGTGGTAGCCATGCTGGCTGTTAGTGTGATTTGAATTCTAAAATCAGTGTTAACAGCAAAGCACCCCCACACCATCACACCTCCTCCATGCTTCACGGTGGGAACACACATGCGGCAATAATCCGTTCACCTACTCTGCGTCTAACAAAGAGCACAGCGGCTGGAACCAAAACTCTCGATTTCCCACCCGGTCTAATGTCCAGTGCTCGTGTTTCTTGACACAAGCAAGCCTTCTTATTCATGTCCTTTAGTAGTGGTTTCTTTGCAGAAATTCAACCATGAAGGCCTGATTCACGCAGTCTCCTCTGAACAGTTGATGTTGAGATGTCTGCTACTTGAACTCTGAAGCATTTATTTGGGCTGCATTTTCTGAGGTTTGTAACTAATGAACTTATCCTCTGCAGCAGAGGTAACTCTGGGCTCTTCATTTCCTGTGGCAGTCCTTATAAGAGCCAGTTTCATCTTGGCGCTTTGATGGTTTTTGCAACTGCACTTAAAAGCGCTCATAGTTCTTGAACTTTTCCGTGATTGACTGACCTTCATTTCTTAGAGTAATGATGTGTTTTCTCTTTGCATATTTGAACTGTTCTTGCCATAATATGGACTTGGTATTTTTCCAAATAGGGCTGTCTTCTGTATATCCCCTCCCTACATTATCACAACACAACTGATGGGCTCAAACGCATTAAGGACAGAATTCCAAAAAATCGACTTAAAAAGGCACACCTGTAAATTGAAATGCATTCCAAGTGACTACCTCATGAAGCTGGTTGAGAGAATGCCAAGAGTGTGCAAAGCTGTCAAATGCAAAGGGTAGCTACTTTGAAGAATGTCAAATATATATTTTTTTGTTTGTTTAATGTGTTATTTCATAGGTTTGATGTCTTCACTTTTATTATACAATATAGAAAATAGTAATAAATTATGCAAAATCCTTGAATGAGTAGGTTTCCAAACGTTTGACTGGTACTGAACGTAAATAAGGTATACGTTTCTTTGTGTGTAAATATGCAAACATTTCTTAACCTGTTTTCACTTTGTCATTATGGGGTATTGTGTGTAAATTGCTGGGCAAAAAAACATTCTTGAATAAGGCAAAATGTGGAAAAAGTCAAGAGGTCTGAACTTTCCAAAGGCACTGTAGTCCTACCAGAGTGGCTTACCCTAAAAAACACATCCCGTAACAATATTTAATTTAATTTTACCTTTATTTAACCAGGTAAGTCAGTTAAGAACATATTCTTATTTTCAATGACGGCCTGGGAACAGTGGGTTAACTGCCTGTTCAGGGGCAGAATGACAGATTTGTACCTTGTCAGCTCGGGGGTTTGAACTCGAAACCTTCCGGTCCAACGCTCTAACCACTAGGCTACGCTGCCGCCCCAATATAACATGGAAATAGCTGTTCTATCATTCAGGCTACAGTAGCAGCCAATGTGTGGTGTTTAATGTAGGCCTACATTCCGTGAGACTTTTGAAAAAACATGCATGGCTTGGACGTGGTATGTTTTCATCCTTTATTTTGGAATGGAAAACTTAAAACAACAAAACAAACAAATGAAACGTGACGCTACTATAATGCTCACAGGCAACTATACATAGACAAGATCCCACAACGCACAATGGCTACCGAAATATGAGCCCCAATCAGAGACAACGAACAGCTGCCTCTGATTGGGAACCATACTAGGCCAACAGAAATATAATTCACCTAGATAACCCACCCTTAAATCACACCCGACCTAACCACCAGAGAATAAAAGCTCTATAGGCAGGGCGTGACAGTACCCATCAAAACTATGAAATAACACATATGGAATCATGTAGTAACCAAAAGTGTTATAAAAAATGTTTTACTTTGTTTATTTGAGATTCTTCAAATAGCCCTTCTTTACCTTGATGACAGATTTGCACACTCTTGGCAATCACTCAACTAGATTCATGAGGAAGTCACCTGGAATGCATTTCAATTAGCAATGTCTTTCCTTTTTAATGTGTTTGAGCCAATCTGTTGTGTTGTGACAAGTTAGGGGTGGTAACAGAAGACAGCCCGATTTGGAAAAAGACCAAGTCCACATTATGCCAAGAACAGCTCAAATATGCAAAGAGAAACGATAGTCCATTACTTTAAGACCAGTCAATAACTTTGAAAGTTTCTTCAAGTGCAGTCGCAAAAATCATCAAACGCTATGATGAAACTGCCTCTCATGAGGACCGCCACAGGAAAGGAAGACCCAGAGTTACCTCTGCTGCAGAGTGTAAGTTTATTAGAGTTACCAGACTCAGAAATTGCAGCCCAAATAAATGCTTCCGAGTTGGAGTAACAGACCTATCTCAAAATCGACTGTTCACAGGAGACTGTATGAATCAGGCCTTTCATAGTCGAATTGTGCAACAAAAAACACTACTAAAGGACACTAATGAGAAGAAGAGACTTGCCTGGGCCAAGAAACACGAGCAATGGACATTAGACTGGTGGAAGTTTGTTGTTTGGTCTGGAGTCCAAACTGGAGAAAGTACAAACCACTAAGCGC
>NW_025760714.1:0-3377 GCF_021184085.1 Oncorhynchus gorbuscha
CTATTCCTGGACAAAAGAATCACTTGGAGATTCTCCATTATGCTTTATAGTCGATGACTAGTAGTTGGCTTAAAGGGGAAGTTCAGGATTTTACTACTTGATGACTACTCGGAAAGTATTCTATGGGCCAGCTAAAGTTAGCTGAAATTTGTGGTGGTGGTTGAAGCCGGACCATTGATTACATCCTGGCTTCAAAACTACTTTCAGGGTGAAGATATTTCTGACATAAAGTTGTAAACTACTGAACCTCCCCTTTAATCCGTGTCCAGGAAAAAGGTCCTTAGTGACCTCAAAATGCGACAACGTAAACAATTAAGTTGATAACATAATAATACAAAAATGCAACAACGTAGAAGAAAGGAGTTGAGAATCCCCACACTCTCTTTATGTTCCCAGATGTGTTCTCTAAAGGTGCTTGGGTCTCTAAAGGTGCTTGGGTCTCTAAAGGTGCTTGGGTCTCTAAAGGTGCTTGGGTCTCTAAAGGTGCTTGGGTCTCTAAAGGTGCTTGGTTCTCTAACGGTGCTTGGTTCTCTAAAGGTGCTTGGGTCTCTAAAGGTGCTTGGGTCTCTAAAGGTGCTTGGGTCTCTAACGGTGCTTGGTTCTCTAAAGGTGCTTGGGTCTCTAAAGGTGCTTGGGTCTCTAAAGGTGCTTGGGTCTCTAAAGGTGCTTGGTTCTCTAAAGGTGCTTGGGTCTCTAAAGGTGCTTTGTTCAATAAAGGTTCTTTGTTCCATAAAGGTTCTTTGTTCTATAAAGGTTATTTGTTCCCTAAATGTTATTTGAAAGTGTCCCTCTGAAGAACCTGATGGCGTTGCTGAAGGTACTGTATGGGCT
Source organism: Oncorhynchus gorbuscha (assembly GCF_021184085.1). Taxonomy (NCBI): domain Eukaryota; kingdom Metazoa; phylum Chordata; class Actinopteri; order Salmoniformes; family Salmonidae; genus Oncorhynchus; species Oncorhynchus gorbuscha. Next base: position 832 of record NW_025760714.1, read on the forward strand.
AACTAAGAGCCTTAGAACCTACACACAAACTCAGATGTACATGTGCACTTTTTCAGAGGTATCATTAGGTACAGATAATCATAATAATATTTCATCATAGCATGTTTCATTAGAGAAAGTATCTCAATGTGCTGGAAGTCAAGAGAAAGACAGACACACTGTTTTAGGGAATATACCAGTAATAATATGGAAGTCAAGAGAAAGACAGACACACTGTTTTAGGGAATATACCAGTAATAATATGGAAGTCAAGAGAAAGACAGACACACTGTTTTAGGAATATACCAGTAATAATATGGAAGTCAAGAGAAAGACAGACAGACACGCTGTTTTAGGGAATATACCAGTAATAATATGGAAGTCAAGAGAAAGACAGACACGCTGTTTTAGGGAATATACCAGTAATAATATGGAAGTCAAGAGAAAGACAGACACGCTGTTTTAGGGAATATACCAGTAATAATATGGAAGTCAAGAGAAAGACAGACACACTGTTTTAGGGAATATACCAGTAATAATATGGAAGTCAAGAGAAAGACAGACTACTGTTTTAGAATATACCAGTAATAATATGGAAGTCAAGAGAAAGACAGACACACTGTTTTAGGGAATATACCAGTAATAATATGGAAGTCAAGAGAAAGACAGACACACTGTTTTAGGGAATATACCAGTAATAATATGGAAGTCAAGAGAAAGACAGACACACTGTTTTAGGGAATATACCAGTAATAATATGGAAGTCAAGAGAAAGACAGACACACTGTTTTAGGGAATATACCAGTAATAATATGGAAGTCAAGAGAAAGACAGACACACTGTTTTAGGGAATATACCAGTAATAATATGGAAGTCAAGAGAAAGACAGACACACTGTTTTAGGAATATACCAGTAATAATATGGAAGTCAAGAAAGACAGACACACTGTTTTAGGGAATATACCAGTAATAATATGGAAGTCAAGAGAAAGACAGACACACTGTTTTAGGGAATATACCAGTAATAATATGGAAGTCAAGAAAGACAGACACACTGTTTTAGGGAATATACCAGTAATAATATGGAAGTCAAGAGAAAGACAGACACACTGTTTTAGGGAATATACCAGTAATATGGAAGTCAAGAGAAAGACAGACACACTGTTTTAGGAATATACCAGTAATAATATGGAAGTCAAGAAAGACAGACACACTGTTTTAGGGAATATACCAGTAATAATATGGAAGTCAAGAGAAAGACAGACACACTGTTTTAGGGAATATACCAGTAATAATATGGAAGTCAAGAGAAAGACAGACACACTGTTTTAGGGAAGTCTTTTTATACCAGTAATAATATGGAAGTCAAGAGAAAGACAGACACACTGTTTTTAGGAATATACAGTAATAATATGGAAGTCAAGAGAAAGACAGACACACTGTTTTAGGGAATATACCAGTAATAATATGGAAGTCAAGAGAAAGACAGACACACTGTTTTAGGGAATATACCAGTACAATATGGAAGTCAAGAAAGACAGACACACTGTTTTAGGGAATATACCAGTAATATGGAAGTCAAGAGAAAGACAGACACACTGTTTTAGAATATACCAGTAATAATGGAAGTCAGACACGAGGGAATATACAGAAAGACAGACACACTGTTTTAGGGAATATACCAGTAATAATATGGAAGTCAAGGAAGTCAAAGACAGACACACTGTTTTAGGGAATATACCAGTAATAATATGGAAGTCAAGAGAAAGACAGACACAGGGAATATACCAGTAATTATGGAAGGAGAATATACCAGTAATAATATGGAAGTCAAGAGAAAGACAGACACGCTGTTTTAGGGAATATACCAGTAATAATATGGAAGTCAAGAGAAAGAGACAGTTTTACCAGTAATAATATAAGTCAAGAGAAAGACAGACACGCTGTTTTAGGGAATATACCAGTAATAATATGGAAGTCAAGAGAAAGACAGACAAGGAATATACTGTTTTAAGAGGAATATACCAGTAATAATATGGAAGTCAAGAGAAAGACAGACACGCTGTTTTAGGGAATATACCAGTAATAATATGGAAGTCAAGAGAAAGACAGACACGCTGTTTTAGGGAATATACCAGTAATAATATGGAAGTCAAGAGAAAGACAGACACGCTGTTTTAGGGAATATACCAGTAATAATATGGAAGTCAAGAGAAAGACAGACACGCTGTTTTAGAATATACCAGTAATAATATGGAAGTCAAGAGAAAGACAGACACACTGTTTTAGGGAATATACCAGTAATAATATGGAAGTCAAGAAAAGACAGACACACTGTTTTGGGGAATATACCAGTAATAATATGGAAGTCAAGAGAAAGACAGACACACTGTTTTAGGGGAATATACCAGTAATAATATGGAAGTCAAAGAGAAAGACAGACACACTGTTTTTAGGGAATATACCAGTAATAATATGGAAGTCAAGAGAAAGACAGACACACTGTTTAAGGGAATATACCAGTAATAATATGGAAGTCAAGAGAAAGACAGACACGCTGTTTTAGG
>NW_025760715.1:0-3377 GCF_021184085.1 Oncorhynchus gorbuscha
ATAATATCTACTAATCTACCTCCTGGTACTAGCTGCAATATATAATATCTACTAATCTACCCCTGGTAATAATATAATATGGTGGCACATCTACTGAATTCACCTCAGCTAATATAGAGTGGTATAATATCTGCAATAATCTACCTCCCAAAAATTAATACATATGGTATACGTAATATTCTCACTAATCTGCACTCCTGGTACATCAGTACACAGTGGTAGCATTATTCAACACCGTAATTCCTGGTACTAAATATAATATGGTATAATATATACTAATCTACCCCTGGTACTAATATAATATGGTATAATATCTACTAATCTACCCCCTGGTACTAATATAATATGGTATAATATCTACTAATCTACCCCCTGGTACTAATATAATATGGTATAATATCTACTAATCTACCCCCTGGTACTAATATAATATGGTATAATATCTACTAATCTACCCCCTGGTACTAATATAATATGGTATAATATCTACTAATCTACCCCCTGGTACTAATATAATATGGTATAATATCTACTAATCTACCCCCTGGTACTAATATAATATGGTATAATATCTACTAATCTACCCCCCTGGTACTAATATAATATGGTATAATATCTACTAATCTACCCCCTGGTACTAATATAATATAGTATAATATCTATAATCTACCCCTGGTACTAATATAATATGGTATAATATCACTAATCTACCCCTGGTACTAATATAATATGGTATAATATCTATAAATCTACCCCTGGTACTAATATAATATGGTATAATATCTACTAATCTACCCCTGGTATAATATATAGTATAATATCTACTAATCTACCCCTGGTACTAATATAATATGGTATAATATCTACTAATCTACCCCCTGGTATAATATAATATAGTATAATATCCTACTAATCTACCCCCTGGTACTAATATAATATGGTATAATATCTACTAATCTACCCCTGAGTACTAATATAATATGTGCTAATATCTGCTAATCTACCCCCTGGGTACTAATATAATATGGTATAATATCTACTAATCTACCCCCTGGTACTAATATAATATGGTATAATATCACCCTGGTACTAATATAATATGGTATAAATCTACTACCCCTGGTACTAATATAATATGGTATAATATCTACTAATCTACCCCCTGGTACTAATATAATATGGTATAATATCTACTAATCTACCCCTAGGTACTAATATAATATGGTATAATATCTACTGATTTAATATAATATGAGTATAATATCTCTAACCCCTGGTACTAATATAATATGGTATAATATCTACTAATCTACCCCTGGTACTAATATAATATAGTATAATATCTACTAATCTACCCCCTGGTACTAATATAATATGGTATAATATCTACTAATCTACCCCCTGGTACTAATATAATATAGTATAATATATACCCTGGTACTAATATAATATGGTATAATATCTACTAATCTACCCCCTGGTACTAATATAATATGGTATAATATATACCAATCTACCCCTGGGTACTAATATAATATGGTATAATATCTACTAATCTACCCCCTGGTACTAATATAATATGGTATAATATCTACTAATCTACCCCCTGGTACTAATATATATCTAATATCTACTAATCTACCCCCTGGTACTAATATAATATGAAATAATATCTACTAATCTACCCCTGGTACTAATATAATATGGTATAATATCTACTAATCCTACCCCCTGGTACTAATATAATATGGTATAATATCTACTAATCTACCCCCAATATAATATGGTATAATATCTACTAATATAATTTACTAATATAATATGGTATAATATCTACTAATCTACCCCTGGTACTAATAATATAATATGATATAATATCTACTAATCTACCCCCCTGGTACTAATATAATATGGTATAATATCTACTAATCTACCCCCTGGTACTAATATAATATGGTATAATATCTACTAATCTACCGGTACTAATATAATATGGTATAATATCTACTAATCTACCTACTAATATAATATGGTATAATATCTACTAATCCCCCTGGTACTAATATAATATGGTATAATATCTACTAATCTACCCTGGTACTAATATAATATGGTATAATATCTACTAATCTACCCCCTGGTACTAATATAATATGGTATAATATCTACTAATCTACCCCCTGGTACTAATATAATATGGTATAATATCTATAATCTACCCCCTGGTACTAATATAATATGGTATAATATCTACTAATCTACCCCCTGGTACTAATATAATATGGTATAATATAATATCTACTAATATAATATGGTATAATATCTACTAATCTACCCTGGTACTAATATAATATGGTATAATATCTACTAATCTACCCCTGGTACTAATATAATATGGTATAATATATACTAATCTACCCCTGGTACTAATATAATATGAGTATAATATCTACTAATCCTACCCCTGGTACTAATAAGCATAATTATAATATCTACTAATCTACCCCCTGGTACTAATATAATATGGGTATAATATCTACTAATCACCCCCTGGTACTAATATAATATGGTATAATATCTGCTAATCTACCCCTGGTACTAATATAATATGGTATAATATCTACTAATCTACCCCCTGGTACTAATATAATATGGTATAATATCTACTAATCCTACCCCCTGGGTATAATATCTACTAATCTATATAATATAATGTAGTATAATATCTACTAATCTACCCCCTGGTACTAATATAATAAGGTATAATATCTACTAATCTACCCCCTGGTACTAATATAATATAGTATAATATCTACTAATCTACCCCGGTACTAATATAATATGGTATAATATCTACTAATCTACCCCTGGTACTAATATAATATGGTATAATATCTACTAATCTACCCCTGGTACTAATATAATATGGTATAATAATACACTAATCTACCCCTGGTACTAATATAATATGGGTATAATATCTACTAATCTACCCCTGGTACTAATATAATATGGTATAATATCTACTAATCTACCCCCTGGTACTAATATAATATGGTATAATATCTACTAATCTACCCCCTGGTACTAATATAATATGGTATAATATCTACTAATCTACCCCCTGGTACTAATATAATATGGTATAATATCTACTAATCTACCCCCTGGTACTAATATAATATGGTATAATATCTACTAATCTACCCCCTGGTACTAATATAATATGGTATAATATCTACTAATCTACCCCCTGGTACTAATATAATATGGTATAATATCTACTAATCTACCCCTGGTACTAATATAATATGGTATAATATCTACTAATCTACCCCCTGGTACTAATATAATATGGTATAATATCTACTAATCTA
>NW_025760716.1:0-3376 GCF_021184085.1 Oncorhynchus gorbuscha
GTACAGAGTCAATGTGGAGGCTATATACAGGGTATTACGGTACAGAGTCAATGTGGAGGCTATATACAGGGTGTTACGGTACAGAGTCAATGTGGAGGCTATATACAGGGGGTACCGGTACAGAGTCAATGTGGAGGCTATATACAGGGGGTACCGGTACAGAGTCAATGTGGAGGCTTTATACAGGGTGTTATGGTACAGAGTCAATGTGGAGGCTATATACAGGGTGTTACGGTACAGAGTCAATGTGGAGGCTATATACAGGGTGTTACGGTACAGAGTCAATGTGGAGGCTATATACAGGGTGTTACGGTACAGAGTCAATGTGGAGGCTATATACAGGGTATTACGGTACAGAGTCAATGTGGAGGCTATATACAGGGTGTTACGGTACAGAGTCAATGTGGAGGCTATATACAGGCTGTTACGGTACAGAGTCAATGTGGAGGCTATATACAGGGTGTTACGGTACAGAGTCAATGTGGAGGCTATATACAGGGTGTTATGGTACAGAGTCAATGTGGAGGCTATATACAGGGTGTTACGGTACAGAGTCAATGTGGAGGCTATACAGGGTGTTGCGGTACAGAGTCAATGTGGAGGCTATATACAGGGGTTACGGTACAGAGTCAATGTGGAGGGCTATATACAGGGTGTTATGGTACAGAGTCAATGTGGAGGCTATATACAGGGTGTTATGGTACAGAGTCAATGTGGAGGCTATATACAGGGGTGTTATGGTACAGAGTCAATGTGGAGGCTATATACAGGGTGTTATGGTACAGTCAATGTGGAGGCTATATACAGGGTGTTATGGTACAGAGTCAATGTGGAGGCTATATACAGGGTGTTATGGTACAGAGTCAATGTGGAGGCTATATACAGGGTGTTATGGTACAGAGTCAATGTGGAGGCTATACAGGGTGATACGGTACAGAGTCAATGTAGAGCTATACAGGGTGTTACGGTACAGAGTCAATGTGGAGGCTATATACAGGGTGTTACGGTACAGAGTCAATGTGGAGGCTATATACAGGGTGTTGCGGTACAGAGTCAATGTGGAGGCTATATACAGGGTGTTACGGTACAGAGTCAATGTGGAGGCTATATACAGGTGTTACGGTACAGAGTCAATGTGGAGGCTATATACAGGGTGTTACGGTACCCAGAGTCAATGTGGAGGCTATATACAGGGTGTTACGGTACAGAGTCAATGTGGAGGCTATATACAGGGTGTTACGGTACAGAGTCAATGTGGAGGCTTTATACAGGGTGTTATGGTACAGAGTCAATGTGGAGGCTATATACAGGGTGTTATGGTACAGAGTCAATGTGGAGGCTATATACAGGGTGTTACGGTACAGAGTCAATGTGGAGGCTATACAGGGTGTTACGGTACAGAGTCAATGTGGAGGCTATATACAGGTGTTACGGTACAGAGTCAATGTGGAGGCTATACAGGGTGTTATGGTACAGAGTCAATGTGGAGGCTATATACAGGGTGTTATGGTACAGAGTCAATGTGGAGTCTATACAGGGTGTTAAGGTACAGAGTCAATGTGGAGGCTATATACAGGGTGTTACGGTACAGAGTCAATGTGGAGGCTATATACAGGGTGTTATGGTACAGAGTCAATGTGGAGGCTATATACAGGGTGTTATGGTACAGAGTCAATGTGGAGGCTATATACAGGGTGTTACGGTACAGAGTCAATGTGGAGGCTATATACAGGGTGTTATGGTACAGAGTCAATGTGGAGGCTATATACAGGGTGTTACGGTACAGAGTCAATGTGGAGGCTATATACAGGGTGTTATGGTACAGAGTCAATGTGGAGGCTATATACAGGGTGTTACGGTACAGAGTCAATGTGGAGACTATATACAGGGTGTTATGGTACAGAGTCAATGTAGAGGCTATATACAGGGTGTTATGGTACAGAGTCAATGTGGAGGCTATATACAGGGTGTTATGGTACAGAGTCAATGTGGAGGCTATATACAGGGAGTTACGGTACAGAGTCAATGTGGAGGCTATATACAGGGTGTTAAGGTACAGAGTCAATGTGGAGGCTATATACAGGGTGTTACGGTACAGAGACAATGTGGAGGCTATATACAGGGTGTTACGGTACAGAGTCAATGTGGAGGCTATATACAGGGTGTTACGGTACAGAGTCAATGTGGAGGCTATATACAGGGTGTTGCGGTACAGGATCAATGTGGAGGCTATATACAGGGTGTTGCGGTACAGAGTCAATGTGGAGGCTATATACAGGTGTTACGGTAGAGTCAATGTGGAGGCTATATACAGGGTGTTACGGTACAGAGTCAATGTGGAGGCTATATGGGGGTGTTACGGTACAGAGTCAATGTGGAGGCTATATACAGGGTATTACGGTACAGAGTCAATGTGGAGGCTATATACAGGGTGTTACGGTACAGAGTCAATGTGGAGGCTATATACAGGGTGTTACGGTACAGAGTCAATGCGGAGCTATATACAGGGTGATACGGTACAGAGTCAATGTGGAGGCTATACAGGGTGTTACGGTACAGGAGTCAGTGTGGAGGCTATACAGGGTGTTACGGTACAGAGTCAATGTGGAGGCTATATACAGGGTATTACGGTACAGAGTCAATGTGGAGTCTATATACAGGGTGTTACGGTACAGAGTCAATGTGGAGGCTATATACAGGGTGTTACAGTACAGAGTCAATGTGGAGGCTATATACAGGGTGTTACGGTACAGAGTCAATGTGGAGGCTATATACAGGGTGTTACAGTACTGAGTCAATGTGGAGGCTATATACAGGGTGTTACGGTACAGAGTCAATGTGGAGGCTATACAGTGTTACGGTACAGAGTCAATGTGGAGGCTATATACAGGGTGTTACGGTACAGAGTCAATGTGGAGCTATATATACGGGGTATTGCAGTATAGAGTCAATGTGGAGGCTATATGGGGTATTAAGGTACAGTCAATGTGGAGGCTATATACGGGAGTATTACGGTACAGAGTCCAATGTGGAAGCTATATACAGGGTATTACGGTATAGAGTCAATGTGGAGGCTATATACAGGGTGTTACGGTACAGAGTCAATGTGGAGGCTATATACAGGGGTACGGTACAGAGTCAATGTGGAGGCTATATACAGGGTGTTACGGTACAGAGTTAATGTGGAGGCTATATACAGGGTGTTACGGTACAGAGTCAATGTGGAGGCTATACAGGGTGTTACGGTACAGAGTCAATGTGGAGGCTATATACAGGGTGTTACGGTACAGAGTCAATGTTGAGGCTATATACAGGGTGTTACGGTACAGAGTCAATGTGGAGGCTATATACAGGGTGTTACGGTACAGAGTCAGTG
>NW_025760717.1:0-3376 GCF_021184085.1 Oncorhynchus gorbuscha
CACAGTGTCTCATGAGGTAGTAATCACTAGTCACAGCACAGTGTCTCTGTGGAGGTAGTAATCACTAGTCTCAACACAGTGTCTCTGTGGGGGTAGTAATCACTAGTCTCAACACAGTGTCTCTGTGGGGGTAGTAATCACTAGTCTCAACACAGTGTCTCTGTGGAGGTAGTAATCACTAGTCTCAACACAGTGTCTCTGTGGAGGTAGTAATCACTAGTCTCAACACAGTGTCTCTGTGGAGGTAGTAATCACTAGTCTCAACAGTGTCTCTGTGGAGGTAGTAATCACTAGTCTCAACACAGTGTCTCTGTGGAGGTAGTAATCACTAGTCTCAACACAGTGTCTCTGTGGAGGTAGTAATCACTAGTCTCAGCACAGTGTCTCTGTGGAGGTAGTAATCACTAGTCTCAACACAGTGTCTCTGTGGGGGTAGTAATCACTAGTCTCAACACAGTGTCTCTGTGGGGGTAGTAATCACTAGTTTCAACACAGTGTCTCTGTGGAGGTAGTAATCACTAGTCTCAACACAGTGTCTCTGTGGAGGTAGTAATCACTAGTCTCAACACAGTGTCTCTGTGGGGGTAGTAATCACTAGTCTCAACACAGTGTCTCTGTGGAGGTAGTAATCACTAGTCTCAACACAGTGTCTCTGTGGAGGTAGTAATCACTAGGCTCAACACAGTGTCTCTGTGGAGGTAGTAATCACTAGTCTCAACAGTGTCTCTGTGGAGGTAGTAATCACTAGTCTCAACACAGTGTCTCTGTGGAGGTAGTAATCACTAGTCTCAACACAGTGTCTCTGTGGAGGTAGTAATCACTAGTCTCAACACAGTGTCTCTGTGGAGGTAGTAATCACTAGTCTCAACACAGTGTCTCTGTGGAGGTAGTAATCACTAGTCTCAACACAGTGTCTTTGTGGAGGTAGTAATCACTAGTCACAACACAGTGTCTTTGTGGAGGTAGTAATCACTAGTCACAACACAGTGTCTCTGTGGGAGTAGTTATCACTAGTCACAGCACAGTGCCTCTGTGGAGGTAGTAATCACTAGTTTCAACACAGTGTCTCTGTGGAGGTAGTAATCACTAGTTTCAACACAGTGTCTCTGTGGAGGTAGTAATCACTAGTCTCAACACAGTGTCTCTGTGGAGGTAGTAATCACTAGTCTCAACACAGTGTCTCTGTGGGGGTAGTAATCACTAGTCACAACACAGTGTCTCTGTGGGAGTAGTTATCACTAGTCACAGCACAGTGCCTCTGTGGAGGTAGTAATCACTAGTCTCAACACAGTGTCTCTGTGGGGGTAGTAATCACTAGTTTCAACACAGTGTCTCTGTGGAGGTAGTAATCACTAGTCTCAACACAGTGTCTCTGTGGAGGTAGTAATCACTAGTCTCAACACAGTGTCTCTGTGGGGGTAGTAATCACTAGTCTCAACACAGTGTCTCTGTGGAGGTAGTAATCACTAGTCTCAACACAGTGTCTCTGTGGAGGTAGTAATCACTAGTCTCAACACAGTGTCTCTGTGGAGGTAGTAATCACTAGTCTCAACACAGTGTCTCTGTGGAGGTAGTAATCACTAGTCTCAACACAGTGTCTCTGTGGAGGTAGTAATCACTAGTCTCAACACAGTGTCTCTGTGGAGGTAGTAATCACTAGTCTCAACACAGTGTCTCTGTGGAGGTAGTAATCACTAGTCTCAACACAGTGTCTCTGTGGAGGTAGTAATCACTAGTCTCAACACAGTGTCTCTGTGGAGGTAGTAATCACTAGTCTCAACACAGTGTCTCTGTGGAGGTAGTAATCACTAGTCACAACACAGTGTCTCTGTGGGAGTAGTTATCACTAGTCACAGCACAGTGTCTCTGTGGAGGTAGTAATCACTAGTTTCAACACAGTGTCTCTGTGGAGGTAGTAATCACTAGTTTCAACACAGTGTCTCTGTGGAGGTAGTAATCACTAGTCTCAACACAGTGTCTCTGTGGAGGTAGTAATCACTAGTCACAGCACAGTGTCTCTGTGGAGGTAGTAATCACTAGTCTCAACACAGTGTCTCTGTGGAGGTAGTAATCACTAGTCACAGCACAGTGTCTCTGTGGAGGTAGTAATCACTAGTCTCAACACAGTGTCTCTGTGGGAGTAGTTATCACTAGTCACAGCACAGTGTCTCTGTGGAGGTAGTAATCACTAGTCACATCAGTGTCTCTGTGGGAGGAGTTATCACTAGGTCACAGCACCAGTGTCTCTGTGGAGGTAGTAATCACTTAGTCTCAACACAGTGTCTCTGTGGGGGTAGTAATCACTAGTCTCAACACAGTGTCTCTGGGGGTAGTAATCACTAGTCACAGCACAGTGTCTCTGTGGAGGTAGTAGTAATCACTAGTCACAGCACAGTGTCTCTGTGGAGGTGGTAATCACTAGTCCCCACACAGTGTCTCTGTGGAGGTAGTAAATCACTAGTCTCAACACAGTGTCTCTGTGAGGTAGTAATCACTCAGTCTCAACACAGTGTCTCTGTGGAGGTAGTAATCACTAGTCTCAACACAGTGTCTCTGTGGGAGTAGTTATCACTAGTCACAGCACAGTGTCTCTGTGGGACTCAGGAGAGAAAACAAAATGGAGATGAGGTATATATGTGTCTTTACTCACCTGAGGTCCTGGTAAACCAACATCTCCTTCTCTCTCCTTTTCACCATCACCTCTGAACACAAATGGACATGAGAGAAAAACAACCTCTTTATCATTCATTCCTTTGTCATTTTGTCATTTCATTCAAAGCCAGTGGGTAGATGGAATGGTTTGCAAATGATTGACTGTACATTAGTCACATATGGAACACAGTTTAACCAGAGGCACTGTTATGGAACACAGTTATACTGTATCATAACAGAGGCTTATATACTGTATCATAACTTATGTTCATATACAGGCTATATACTGTATCATAACTTATGTTTATATACAGGCTATATACTGTATCATATATTATGTTTATATACAGGCTATATATCATATCATAACTTATGTTTATATACAGGCTATATACTTTATCATAACTTATGTTCATATATACCCGGAGTGTCCTATATATATATGAACATAAGATATTAATATATATACTGTATTTTACCGGTGGTCCCTGGATGGAATGTCCACTAGGCCTCAGACCAGGGTTATAGGTCATATCTACCGTGTCCCTGGATGGAATGTCCACTAGACCCCCAGACCAGGTTATAGGTCATATGTCATATCTATCGGTGGTCCCTGGATGAATGTGTCCACTAGGCCCTTGAGGACCAGGGTTATAGGTCATATCTTACCGGTGGTCCCTGAATGGAATGTCCACTAGGCCCTTGAGGACCAGGGTTATAGGTC
>NW_025760718.1:0-3374 GCF_021184085.1 Oncorhynchus gorbuscha
GAGAAGAGGGAGAAAGAAAGATAGGAAGTGAGAGAGGGAGAGAGGAAGAGTGAAGGAAGGACGTAGAAAGAAATATTCTTGAGAGAGGAAGGGAAGAAAGAGGCTTGTAAAAGAAAGAAATGATAGAGGAAGGGAGGAAGATGAGAGAGAGAAATGGAGAAGAGGAGAAGAGAAAGACACATAAAGAAATGATAGAGGAAGGGAGAGAGAGGAGAAGAGGAGAAAGACACAGAAAGAAATGATAGAGGAAGGGAGAGAGAGGAGAAGAGAGGAGAAAGAAACAGGAAGGGAAAGAAAGATGAGAGACACAGAAGGAAAGAGAGAAGGAGAAGAGGAGAAAGAAACAGACAAGAAAAATGATAGAGGAAGGGAGAGAGAGGAGAAGATGAGAAAGACACAGAAAGAAATGATAGAGGAAGGGAGAGAGAGAGAGGAGATGAGAGAAAGACACAGAAAAAATGATAGAGGAAGGAGAGGAGAAAGAGGGAGAAAGACACAGAAAGAAATGATGGGGAAGGGAGAGAGAGGAGAAGGGAAAGACTGAAAAAATGATGAGAAGGGAGAGAGAGAAGAAGGAGAAAGACAGAGAAGAAATGATAGAGGAAGGGAGAGAGAGAGAGAAGATGAAGAGCACAGAAAGGAAATGATGAGAGGAAGGGAGAGAGGAGAGAAGGAGAAAGAAGCACAGAAAGAAATCAAATGAGGAAGGAGAGAGAGGGAGAAGAGGAGAAAGGGAACAGAAAGAAATGATAGAGGAAGGGAGAGAGAGGAGAAGAGGAGAAAGAAACAGAAAAGAAATGATAGAGGGAAGAAGAGAAGAGAGAGAGTTTACATCACTAGTGTAATACTGACCTCTCTAGTATCCGTGATCTCTTTATTGGCCGTGAGGTTATTCTGGTCATGGTGGCACATTCCAGTTCGGCTCTCAACTCTTCTTGGAAGTAATTTTTCTTATTGCCTTTAGGAGTGCGCTTTCTGGAGTGTGACAGATTTTGCCAGTAGGCCTGGAGACCACAGCTCAGTGAGCAGTCCACTTCCACGTTGCCAGTAGACCTGGAGACCACAGCTCAGTGAGCAGACCAATGTCACGTTGCTAGAAAGCCTGGAGACCACAGCTCAGTGAGCAGTCAATGTCACGTTGACAGTAGACCTGGAGACCACAGCTCAGTGAAGCAGTCAATGTCACGTTGCCAGAGGCCTGGAGACCACAGCTCAGTGAGCAGTCTCCGTCACGTTGCCAGTAGGCCTGGAGACCACAGCTCAGTGAGCAGTCCAATGTCACGTTGCCAGTAGGATGAGACCACGGCTCAGTGAGCAGTCAATGTCACGTTGCCAGTAGACCTGGAGACCACAGCTCTGAGCAGTCCAATGTCCGTTGCCAGTAGGCCTGGAGACCACAGCTCATGGTGGCAGTCACATTCCAGTTCGGCTCCAGTAGGCCTGGAAGACCACAGCTCAGTGAGGAGTCCCTGAGTGTGACAGATTTTGCCAGTAGGCCTGAGGCCCAGCTCAGTGAGCAGTCCAATGTCACGTTGCCAGTAGGCCTGGAGACCACAGCTCAGTAGGCAGTCCAATGTCACATTGCCAGTAGGCCTGGAGACCACAGCTCAGTGAGCAGTCTAATGTCACGTTGCCCAGTAGGCCTGGAGACCGCAGCTCAGTGAGCAGTCCAATGTCACGCGTGCCAGCAGGCCTGGAGACCACAGCTCAGTGAGCAGTCCAATGTCACGTTGCCAGTAGGCCTGGAGACACAGCTCAGTGAGCAGTCAATCACGTTGCCAGTAGGCCTGGAGACCACAGCTCAGTGAGCAGTCCAATGTCACGTTGCCAGCAGGCCTGAGACCACAGCTCAGTGAGCAGTCCAATGTCACGCGTTGCCAAGTAGGCCTGGACCACAGCTCAGTGAGCAGTCAATGTCACGTTGCCAGTAGGCCTGAGACCACAGCTCAGTGAGCAGTCCAATGTCACGTCGTTGCAGTAGGCCTGGAGACCACAGCTCAGTGAGCAGTCCAATGTCACGTTGCCAGTAGGACCTGGAGAGCTCAGTGACAATGTCACGTTGCTAGAAGGCCTGGAGAGCAGTCCAATGTCACGTTGCTAGAAGGCCTGGAGACCACAGCTCAGTGAGCAGTCCAATGTCACGTTGCTAGAAGGAAGGCCTGGAGCAGTCCAATGTCCAGCTGCCAGTAGACCTGGAGACCACAGTCCAGTCCAGTATCACGTTGCCAGAGGCCTGGAGACCACAGCTCAATGAGCAGTCAATGTCACGTTGCCAGTAGGCCTGGAGACCACAGCTCAGTGAGCAGTCCAATGTCACGTTGCCAGTAGGCCTGGAGACCACAGCTCAGTGAGCAGTCCAATGTCACGTTGCCAGTAGGCCTGGAGACCACAGCTCAGTGAGCAGTCAATGTCACGTTGCTAGAAGGCCTGGAACCACAGCTCAGTAGGCACGTTGCCAGAGGCCTGGAGACCACAGCTCAGTGAGCAGTCCGTTGCCAGTAGGCCTGGAGACCACAGCTCAGTGAGCAGTCAATATCACGTTGCTAGTAGGCCTGGAGACCACAGCTCAGTGAGCAGTCAATGTCACGTTGCCAGTAGGCCTGGAGACCACAGCTCAGTGAGCAGTCGTTGCAATGTCACGCTTGCCAGTAGGCCTGGAGACCACAGCTCAGTGAGCAGTCAATGTCACGTTGCCAGTAGGCCTGGAGACCACAGCTCAGTGAGCGGTCAATGTCACGTTGCCAGTAGGCCTGGAGAGCCACAGCTCAGTGAGCAGTCAATGTCACGTTACTTGATAGGCCCTGGAACCACAGCTCAGTGGCAGTCAATGTCACGTTGCCAGTAGGCCTAAGAGACCACAGCTCAGTGAGCAGTCCAGTATCACGTTGCTAGAAGGCCTGGAGACCACAGCTCAGTGAGCAGTCAATGTCAACGTTGCCAGAAGGCCTGGAGACCACAGCTCGGTGACAGTCAATGTCACGTTGCCAGAAGGCCTGGAGACCACAGCTCGGTAGGCAGTCAATGTCACGTTGCCAGTAGGCCTGGAGACCACAGCTCAGTAGACGTCAATGTCACGTGCCAGTAGGCCTGGAGACCCAGCTCAGTGAGCAGTCAATGTCCGTTGCCAGTAGGCCTGGAGCCACAGCTCAGTAGGCAGTCAATGTCACGTTGCCAGTAAGCCTGGAGACCACAGCTCAGTGAGCAGTCCAATGTCACGTTGCCAGTAGGCCTGGAGACCACAGCTCAGTGAGCAGTCCAATGTCACGCTGCCAGTAGGCCTGGAGACCACAGCTCAGTGAGCAGTCCAATGTCACGTTGCTAGAAGGCCTGGAGACCACAGCTCAGTGAGCAGTCCAATGTCACGTTGCCAGAGA
>NW_025760719.1:0-3374 GCF_021184085.1 Oncorhynchus gorbuscha
GAAGCATCGTTACCCACCGCTCCACAAAAGCCACGGCCCTTGCAGAGCAAGGGAACCACTACTTCAAGGTCTCAGAGCAAGTGACGTCACTGATTGAAACACTATTTAGCGCACCACCGCTAACGAAGCTAGCCGTTTCACATCCGTTACACCAAGGCAGCAGCTAGTCTTACTGGGGTTTATTATGGATCCCCATTCGTTGACACCAAGGCAGAAGCTACTACCTGGGGTTTATTATGAATCCCATTAGTTGATGTCAAGGCAGTGTAACGGATGTGAAATAGCTAGCTTAGTTAGCGGTGGTGCGCGCTAAATAGCGTTTCAATCAGTGATGTCACTTGCTCTGAGACCTTGAAGTAGTAGTTCCCCTTGCTCTGCAAGGGCCGAGGTTCAGCGAGGACGGTCTAAAGTTATACTGTTACAGCAGCAGCTATTCTTCCTGGGGTCCAAACACATTAAGGCACTTACATCAAACATAAAAAAAAGATAAAACAGTACATCATATAACATTATTACCCCACTACATATCAACAATACAAAATGTATAATACCACCATACAACAATATTACAATGTGTGTGTGTGTAGAGTGTGTGTGCTAGCGTTTGTGTGCGTATGTGTGTCTGTACAGGTGTGTGTATGTCTCTTCACAGTCCCCGTTGTTCCATAAGGTGTGGTTTTACCTGCTTTTAAATCTGATTCTACTGCTTGCATCAGTTACTTGATGAGGAATAGAGTTCCATGTAGTCATGGTTCTATGTAGTACTGTGGAATAGAGTTCCATGTAGTCATGGCTCTATGTAGTACTGTGGAATAGAGTTCCATGTAGTCATGGCTCTATGTAGTACTGTGGAATAGAGTTCCATGTAGTCATGGCTCTATGTAGTACTGTGGAATAGAGTTCCATGTAGTCATGGCTCTACGTAGTACTGTGCGCCTCCCATAGTCTGTTCTGGACTTGGGGACTGTGAAGAGACCTCTGGTGGCATGTCTTGTTGGTTATTCATGGGTGTGTGAGCTGTGTGCTAGTAGTTTAAGCAGACACCGTGGCGCATTCAGCATGTAAACACTTCTTAAAAAACAAGTAGTCAATCTCTCTTCCACTTTGAGCCAGGAGAGAGATTGACATACATATTAATGTTAGCTTTCAGTGTACTTTTATGGACCAGCCGTGCTGCACTGTTCTGAGTCAATTGCAATTTTCCTAAGGCCCTCTTTTGGCACCTGACCACCCGGCTGAACAGTAGTCCAGGTGTGACAAAACCAGGGCCTGTAGGACCTGCCTTGTTGATAGTGTTGTTAAGAAGGTAGAAACTAGGGCCTGTAGGACCTGCCTTGTTGATAGTGTTGTTAAGAAGGTAGAAACTAGGGCCTGTAGGACCTGCCTTGTAGATAGTGTTGTTAAGAAGGTAGAAACTAGGGCCTGTAGGACCTGCCTTGTTGATAGTGTTGTTAAGAAGGTAGAAACTAGGGCCTGTAGGACCTGCCTTGTAGATAGTGTTGTTAAGAAGGTAGAAACTGGGCCTGTAGGACCTGCCTTGTTGATAGTGTTGTTAAGAAGGTAGAAACTAGGGCCTGTAGGACCTGCCTTGTTGATAGTGTTGTTGTTAAGAAGGTAGAAACTAGGGCCTGTAGGACCTGCCTTGTTGATAGTGTTGTTAAGAAGGTAGAAACTAGGGCCTGTAGGACCTGCCTTGTTGATAGTGTTGTTAAGAAGGTAGAAACTAGGGCCTGTAGGACCTGCCTTGTTGATAGTGTTGTTAAGAAGGTAGAAACTAGGGCCTGTAGGACCTGCCTTGTAGATAGTGTTGTTAAGAAGGTAGAAACTAGGGCCTGTAGGACCTGCCTTGTTGATAGTGTTGTTAAGAAGGTGAAACTAGGGCCTGTAGGACCTGCCTTGTTGATAGTGTTGTTAAGAAGGTAGAAACTAGGGCCTGTAGGACCTGCCTTGTAGATAGTGTTGTTAAGAAGGTAGAAACTAGGGCCTGTAGGACCTGCCTTGTTGATAGTGTTGTTAAGAAGGTAGAAACTAGGGCCTGTAGGACCTGCCTTGTAGATAGTGTTGTTAAGAAGGTAGAAACTAGGGCCTGTAGGACCTGCCTTGTTGATAGTGTTGTTAAGAAGGTAGAAACTAGGGCCTGTAGGACCTGCCTTGTTGATAGTGTTGTTAAGAAGGTAGAAACTAAGGCCTGTAGGACCTGCCTTGTTGATAGTGTTGTTAAGAAGGTAGAAACTAGGGCCTGTAGGACCTGCCTTGTTGATAGTGTTGTTAAGAAGGTAGAAACTAGGGCCTGTAGGACCTGCCTTGTTGATAGTGTTGTTAAGAAGGTAGAAACTAGGGCCTGTAGGACCTGCCTTGTAGATAGTGTTGTTAAGAAGGTAGAAACTAGGGCCTGTAGGACCTGCCTTGTTGATAGTGTTGTTAAGAAGGTAGAAACTAGGGCCTGTAGGACCTGCCTTGTTGATAGTGTTGTTAAGAAGGTAGAAACTAGGGCCTGTAGGACCTGCCTTGTAGATAGTGTTGTTAAGAAGGTAGAAACTAGGGCCTGTAGGACCTGCCTTGTTGATAGTGTTGTTAAGAAGGTAGAAACTAGGGCCTGTAGGACCTGCCTTGTTGATAGTGTTGTTAAGAAGGTAGAAACTAGGGCCTGTAGGACCTGCCTTGTTGATAGTGTTGTTAAGAAGGTAGAAACTAGGGCCTGTAGGACCTGCCTTGTTGATAGTGTTAAGAAGGTAGAAACTAGGGCCTGTAGGACCTACCTTGTTGATAGTGTTGTTAAGAAGGTAGAAACTAGGGCCTGTAGGACCTGCCTTGTTGATAGTGTTGTTAAGAAGGTAGAAACTAGGGCCTGTAGGACCTGCCTTGTTGATAGTGTTGTTAAGAAGGTAGAAACTAGGGCCTGTAGGACCTGCCTTGTTGATAGTGTTGTTAAGAAGGTAGAAACTAGGGCCTGTCGGACCTGCCTTGTTGATAGTGATGTTAAGAAGGTAGAAACTAGGGCCTGTAGGACCTGCCTTGTTGATAGTGTTGTTAAGAAGGTAGAAACTAGGGCCTGTAGGACCTGCCTTGTTGATAGTGTTGTTAAGAAGGTAGAAACTAGGGCCTGTAGGACCTGCCTTGGTGATAGTGTTGTTAAGAAGGTAGAAACTAGGGCCTGTAGGACCTGCCTTGTTGATAGTGTTGTTAAGAAGGTAGAAACTAGGGCCTGTAGGACCTGCCTTGTTGATAGTGTTGTTAAGAAGGCTGAGTTATACAATATGCTGTTACAGAATCACCAATACATTTACATTTACATTTCGTCATTTAGCAGACGCTCTTATCCAGAGCGACTTACAAATTGGTGCAAATTCTTCAATTCTTTAGGTATGTGTGTT
>NW_025760720.1:0-3373 GCF_021184085.1 Oncorhynchus gorbuscha
CAGACGCGTACCAAGAGACGCGAGACGCAAGAGACGCAGTACCAAGAGACGCGTACCAAGAGACGCGGACCAAGAGACGCGTACCAAGAGACGCGCACTCAAGAGACGCGTACCAAGAGACGCGACCAAGAGACGCGTACCAAGAGACGCGTACAAGAGACGCGTACTCAGGAGACGCAGAGACGCGTACCAAGAGACGCAGAGACGCGTACCAAGAGACGCGTACCAAGAGACGCAGAGACGCGTACCAAGAGACGCGTACTGAAGACGCGTACCAAGAGACGCAGAGACGCGTACTCAAGCAGACGCGCCAAGAGACGCGTACTCAGAGACGAGAGACGCGTACTCAAGAGACGCAGAGACGCAGTTACGACGCGTACGCAGAGACGCCAGAGACGCGTACCAAGAGACGCAGAGACGCGTACCAAGAGACGCAGAGACGCGTACCAAGAGACGCAGAGACGCGTACCAAGAGACGCAGAGACGCGTACCAAGAGACGCAGAGACGCGTACCAAGAGACGCAGAGACGCGTACCAAGAGACGCAGAGACGCGTACCAAGAGACGCAGAGACGCGTACCAAGAGACGCAGAGACGCAGGAGACGCGTACCAAGAGACGCAGAGACGCGTACCAAGAGACGCGTACCAAGAGACGCGTACCAAGAGACGCAAGAGACGCGTACTCAAGAGACGCAGAGACGCTGCATACGCAAGAGACGCGTACAAGAGACGCGTACGTAGCAAGAGACGCGTACCAAGAGACGCGTACCAAGAGACGCAGAGACGCGTACCGCAGAGACGCGTACCAAGAGACGCGTACCAAGAGACGCGTACCAAGAGACGCGTACCAAGAGACGCAGAGACGCGTACCAAGAGACGCGTACCAAGAGACGCGTACCAAGAGACGCGTACCAAGAGACGCGTACCAAGAGACGCGTACCAAGAGACGCGTACCAAGAGACGCGTACCAAGAGACGCGTACCAAGAGACGCGTACCAAGAGACGCGTACCAAGAGACGCAGAGACGAGAGACGCGTACCAGGAGACGAGAGACGCGTACCAAGAGACGCAGAGACGCGTACCAAGAGACGCAGAGACGCGTACCAAGAGACGCAGAGACGCGTACCAAGAGACGCAGAGACGCGTACCAAGAGACGCAGAGACGCGTACCAAGAGACGCAGAGACGCGTACTCAAGTAGACGAGAGACGCGTACCAAGAGACGAAGACGTGTACTCAAGAGACGCAGAGACGCATCAGAGACGCATACAAAGAGACGAGAGACGCGTACCAAGAGACGCGTACCAAGAGACGCAGAGACGCATACCAAGAGACGTGTACCAAAGAGACGTACCAAGAGACGCGCAGAGACGTGTGCCAAGAGACGTACCAAGAGACCGCATACCAAGAGACGCGTACCAAGAGACGCATACAAGAGACGCAGACGCAGAGACGCTACCAAGAGACGCCGATACCAAGAGACGCAAGAGACGCATACCAAAGAGACGTCATACCAAGAGACGCGTACCAAGAGACGCATACCAAGAGACGCGTACCAAGAGAAGAGACGCGTGCCAAGAGACCAAGAGACGCGTACCAAGAGACGCGCGTACCAAGAGACGCAGAGACGCGCACCAAGAGACGCGCATACCAAGAGACGCAGAGACGCGTACCAAGAGACGTACCAAGAGACGCAGAGACGCGTGCCAAGAGACGCGTACCAAGACGCGTACCAAGAGATGCAGAGCCCATGCCAGAAAACGACGTACCAAAGAGACGCAGAGACGCGTACCAAGAGACGCGTACCAAGAGACGCAGAGACGCGTACCAGGAGACGCAGAGACGCGTACCAGGAGACGCAGAGACGCGTACCAGGAGACGCAGAGACGCGTACCAAGAGACGCGTACCAGGAGACGCGTACCAGGAGACGCGTACCAGGAGACGCGTACCAGGAGACGCGTACCAGGAGACGCAGAGACGCGTACCAAGAGACGCGTATTGAAAGAGAGAAAGAGTCTGACTTTTTCGTCCCATTTTTTTGTGACAAAGAGAAAATGGAGCCAATAGCACAAAATGACAAAGTAAACACGTTTTCTTAAACACTGTTATTTTATATGAACCTTTATTTAACTAGGCAAGTCAGTTAAGAACAAATTATTAATTTGTGACTGTAATGATAACGGAGCAAGTGACTGTAATGATAACGGAGCAAGTGACTAATGATAACGGAGCAAGTGACTAATGATAACGGAGCAAGTGACTGTAATGATAACGGAGCAAGTGACTAATGATAACGGAGCAAGTGACTAATGATAACGGAGCAAGTGACTAATGATAACGGAGTAAGTGACTAATGATAACGGAGTAATTGCCTGTAATGATAATGGAGTAATTGACTGTTCATTAAGACAATTGTTGATATAGGATTAAGTGGTATAACGGCTAGTGATAACTACCGATAAAGTTTATTCAAAAGGTCTCCAATCCAACCCTTAAATGGTGACCCTCAGATTCATTTGGATAGGATAACCTAATTTTATTTGACCTTTATTTAACCAGGTAGGCAAGTTGAGAACAAGTTCTCATTTACAATATCGACCTGGCCAAGATAAAGCAAAGCAATTCGACAGATACAATGACACAGAGTTACACATGGAGTAAAACATACAGTCAATAATACAGTAACCAAATCAGATCAATGAATTATTCCAGGAATTAACCAGTCAATTATTATCTTGAATATCATTAGCCAAGAGGCACAACTCCTCCCATGTCATTAAAGTATATTGAATTGAGAGAGACAGAGACAGCTAGAAAGGCCGAGACAGACAGGAACCCAAGGTACTGTGCTGACCAGTGTGGGTAGAGGTTTGAGGAAGTAGGCCCCAACTTAGCACCAGTCATTAGTTCCTTCTGAGTCATGCATGGCTCAACACATGACAGTGAATATCAGTCTTTAGTTTGAAAACCCTGTTCCATTATCGAGTCAGGTACAACTGAGCTACCAGTTTCTCCATGCGTGGTTCCTATTCACTTACATACCAAGTGTTAGAACTGGAAAAGGTTTCCCCACAGCAGAGACAGAAGGTTCTCATCCCAAATGGCTCCACTACTCCCTTTAGAGTGCACTGCTTTCGACCAGAGCCCATATACACTATACAGGAATAGGATGCAATTTGTGCCTACCTTAGTGAGTTCCAGTGAGATCGCGGCAGCCATCTTCCCTCCATAGGACTCTGAGAATATGTAGAAGGGCACGCTCTAGAGAAGACAAAAATAACAATAGGTTAAAAATCTATATTATTTTAAAAATAATTTAAAAATGTAAATTTAAAAAATGTAAATGTATTGAGTAGTTTGAGACAATACAGCC
>NW_025760721.1:0-3371 GCF_021184085.1 Oncorhynchus gorbuscha
CTGACTCTACACTCCAAGACTGCTTCCATCACGTGGACTGGGACATGTTTCGTATTGCGTCAGATGGGAATATTGACGAATACGCTGATTCGGTGTGCGAGTTCATTAGAACGTGCGTCGAAGATGTCGTTCCCATAGCAACGATAAAAACATTCCCTAACCAGAAACCGTGGATTGATGGCAGCATTCGCGTGAAACTGAAAGCGCGAACCACTGCTTTTAATCAGGGCAAGGTGTCTGGCAACATGACTGAATACAAACAGTGCAGCTATTCCCTCCGTAAGGCTATCAAACAAGCTAAGCGTCAGTACAGAGACAAAGTGGAATCTCAATTCAATGGCTCAGACACAAGAGGCATGTGGCAGGGTCTACAGTCAATCACGGACTACAAGATGAAATCCAGCCCAGTCACGGACCAGGATGTCTTGCTCCCAGGCAGACTAAATAACTTTTTTGCCCGCTTTGAGGACAATACAGTGCCACTGACACGGCCTGCAACGGAAACATGCAGTCTCTCCTTCACTGCAGCCGAGGTGATTAAGACATTTAAACGTGTTAACCCTCGCAAGGCTGCAGGCCCAGACGGCATCCCCAGCCGCGCCCTCCGAGCATGCGCAGACCAGCTGGCCGGTGTGTTTACGGACATATTCAATCAATCCCTATACCAGTCTGCTGTTCCCACATGCTTCAAGAGGGCCACCATTGTTCCTGTTCCCAAGAAAGCTAAGGTAACTGAGCTAAACGACTACCGCCCCGTAGCACTCACTTCCGTCATCATGAAGTGCTTTGAGAGACTAGTCAAGGACCATATCACCTCCACCCTACCTGACACCCTAGACCCACTCCAATTTGCTTACCGCCCAAATAGGTCCACAGACGATGCAATCTCAACCACACTGCACACTGCCCTAACCCACCTGGACAAGAGGAATACCTATGTGAGAATGCTGTTCATCGACTACAGCTCGGCATTCAACACCATAGTACCCTCCAAGCTCGTCATCAAGCTCGAGACCCTGGGTCTCGACCCCGCCCTGTGCAACTGGGTACTGGACTTCCTGACGGGCCGCCCCAGGTGGTGAGGGTAGGCAACAACATCTCCTCCCTGCTGATCCTCAACACGGGGGCCCCACAAGGGTGCGTTCTGAGCCCTCTCCTGTACTCCCTGTTCACCCACGACTGCGTGGCCACGCACGCCTCCAACTCAATCATCAAGTTTGCGGACGACACAACAGTGGTAGGCTTGATTACCAACAACGACGAGACGGCCTACAGGGAGGAGGTGAGGGCCCTCGGAGTGTGGTGTCAGGAAAATAACCTCACACTCAACGTCAACAAAACTAAGGAGATGATTGTGGACTTCAGGAAACAGCAGAGGGAACACCCCCTATCCACATCGATGGAACAGTAGTGGAGAGGGTAGCTAGTTTTAAGTTCCTCGGCATACACATCACAGACAAACTGAATTGGTCCACTCACACTGACAGCGTCGTGAAGAAGGCGCAGCAGCGCCTATTCAACCTCAGGAGGCTGAAGAAATTCGGCTTGTCACCAAAAGCACTCACAAACTTCTACAGATGCACAATCGAGAGCATCCTGGCGGGCTGTATCACCGCCTGGTACGGCAACTGCTCCGCCCTCAACCGTAAGGCTCTCCAGAGGGTAGTGAGGACTGCACAACGCATCACCGGGGCAAACTACCTGCCCTCCAGGACACCTACACCACCCGTTGTTACAGGAAGGCCATAAAGATCATCAAGGACATCAACCACCCGAACCACTGCCTGTTCACCCCGCTATCATCCAGAAGGCGAGGTCAGTACAGGTGCATCAAAGCTGGGACCGAGAGACTGAAAAACAGCTTCTATCTCAAGGCCATCAGACTGTTAAATAGCCACCACTAACATTGAGTGGCTGCTGCCAACACACTGTCATTGACACTGACCCAACTCCAGCCATTTTAATAATGGGAATTGATGGGAAATGATGTAAATATATCACTAGCCACTTTAAACAATGCTACCTTATATAATGTTACTTACCCTACATTATTCATCTCATATACATATGTATATACTGTACTCTACAACATCGACTGCATCAAATCAAATCAAAATCAAATCAAATTTATTTATATAGCCCTTCGTACATCAGCTGATATCTCAAAGTGCTGTACAGAAACCCAGCCTAAAACCCCAAACAGCAAACAATGCAGGTGTAAAAGCACGGTGGCTAGGAAAAACTCCCTAGAAAGGCCAAAACCTAGGAAGAAACCTAGAGAGGAACCGGGCTATGTGGGGTGGCCAGTCCTCTTCTGGCTGTGCCGGGTAGAGATTATAACAGAACATGACCAAGATGTTCAAATGTTCATAAATGACCAGCATGGTCAAATAATAATAAGGCAGAACAGTTGAAACTGGAGCAGCAGCACAGTCAGATGGACTGGGGACAGCAAGGAGCCATCATGTCAGGTAGTCCTGGGGCACGGTCCTAGGGCTCAGGTCCTCCGAGAGAGAGAAAGAAAGAGAGAATTAGAGAGAGCATATGTGGGGTGGCCAGTCCTCTTCTGGCTGTGCCAGGTGGAGATTATAACAGAACGTGGCCAAGATGTTCAAATGTTCATAAATGACCAGCATGGTTGAATAATAGTAAGGCAGAACAGTTGAAACTGGAGCAGGAGCATGGCCAGGTGGACTGGGGACAGCAAGGAGTCCTCATGTCAGGTAGTCCTGGGACATGGTCCTAGGGCCCAGGCCAGTTGAAACTGGAGCAGCAGCATGGCCAGGTGGACTGGGGACAGCAAGGAGTCATCATGTCAGGTAGTCCTGGGGCATGGTTCTAGGGCTCAGGTCCTCCGAGAGAGAGAAAGAAAGAGAGAAGGAGAGAATTAGAGAACGCACACTTAGATTTACACAGGACACCGAATAGGACAGGAGAAGTACTCCAGATAAACAAACTGACCCTAGCCCCCGACACATAAACTACTGCAGCATAAATACTGGAGGCTGAGACAGGAGGGGTCAGGAGACACTGTGGCCCCATCCGAGGACACCCCGGACAGGGCCAAACAGGAAGGATATAACCCCACCCACTTTGCCAAAGCACAGCCCCCACACCACTAGAGGGAAATCTTCAACCACCAACTTACCATCCTGAGACAAGGCCGAGTATAGCCCACAAAGATCTCCGACACGGTACAACCCAAGGGGTGGGGGGAACCCAGACAGGCCGACCACAACAGTGAATCAACCCACCCAGGTGACGCATCCCCCCCAGGGACGGCACGAGAGAGCCCCAGCAAGCCAGTGACTCAGCCCCCGTAACAGGGTTAGAGGCAGAGAATCCCAGTGGAAAACGGGGAACCGGCCAGG
>NW_025760722.1:0-3370 GCF_021184085.1 Oncorhynchus gorbuscha
TCAAGCTAGTCGTCTTGATTACTTTCTTATGCCTTATCTCTCTGGCACCAATTGTTTAAAAGTGTTGATAGGGGACAGAATGCAGTCGGATCATCACATAGCCATATATATATTACTCTTACAGAACAGCGAGGATATTGGAAATTTAATCAAAGCCTACAAGATGATAAATTGTTTAGAACTAGGACAGAATAATTTATAACTGACATTTTCAGACATAACATAGACAGAGGTACAGCAGATCCCCTTAATGTATGGGACACTTATAAATGTGCCTTTAGAGGCCATGCAATTCAGTACTCATCTATAAAACAAAAGCAATTTAGATCAAAAGAGTCCATATTAACAAAGGATATTGAAGGACTAACAGTACAGTTGGACAGCGATAAAAACTCTACCATAGAGGCACTGAATAAGTTAGAAGGAAAACAAAAAGAAATGGAGGAACTTATTCCAGACAGATCTCGTGTAATATATTGTAAAAAATAAAGTGAACTGGATGGAATATGGGAAGAAGAAAGAAATCAACAAATTATTTTTCAATCTTCAATATAAAAATGCTACCAAAAAAAATGTATTGAAATTTGTTACAAATGATGATGTTTAGAAAGAGGAAGTAAAGTACTCTAAGAATATGTTTTTGTTTCAGTCTCCAATAACCAAAGCTAATTGTATGGATTTTATTCATATTAACAAATGTAAAATTAACATCTGTACAGAAAGACACATGTTAAGGCCAAATTACAGAAGAGGAACATCTTGAATCAATGAAAGCCTTCGAGGATGGGAAAACTCCAGGGCTGGATGTCAGTGGAGGTTTACCAAACGTTTTTGATATACTCAGAGGACCGTTATTAGCATGTTTGTAACCACTCCTATATAAACAGTAGATTATCAGACAAGCAACGAGAAGGTCTGATGTCATTATTACTGAAACAGGACCCAAGTGGTATATATAAAGATCCAGTCCATTTAAACATTCGGTGGCCTCTTACACTTCAATGTTGTGAAGCAAAACTCCTAAAGGCTAAATGCTTGGCGTATATAATTAATAAAGTATTCTCAGATATTATTCATCCTAATCATGCAGGTTTTTACATGGACAATACAATGTAATATAAGACAAGTACTGGAAACAATAGAATACTATGAAATATCGGGGACAACATGCCTGGTTTTCATAGCTGATTTTGAAAAGGCATTTGATGAAGTATGATTGGAGTTTATATATAAATGGCTAGAATATTTCAATTTTGA
Organism: Oncorhynchus gorbuscha; assembly: GCF_021184085.1. Lineage (NCBI taxonomy): Eukaryota > Metazoa > Chordata > Actinopteri > Salmoniformes > Salmonidae > Oncorhynchus > Oncorhynchus gorbuscha. The sequence goes on from NW_025760722.1 coordinate 1,258, forward strand.
GGAATCTCTTATAAAATGGGTTAAAGTTATGTATAGTAACCTTAGGTGTAAAATAGTAAATAATGGTTACATCTCAGAAAGTTGTAAACTATCTAGGAGTAAAACAAGGTTGTCCACTATCGGTATATCTATTTATTATTGCCATTGAATGTTAGCTGTTTAACTTTGATCCAACAATGGTATGATCTTGGAATGGAAAATACCTGTCTATTTGTGTAAAAATCACCCTGATTAACTCTTTAGTCATATCACAGTTGACCCTGATTAACTCTTTAGTCATATCACAGTTGACCCTGATTAACTCTTTAGTCATATCACAGTTGACCCTGATTAACTCTTTAGTCATATCACAGTTGACCCTGATTAACTCTTTAGTCATATCACAGTTGACCCTGATTAACTCTTTAGTCATATCACAGTTGACCCTGATTAACTCTTTAGTCATATCACAGTTGACCCTGATTAACTCTTTAGTCATATCACAGTTGACCCTGATTAACTCTTTAGTCATATCACAGTTGACCTGTTTTCTTATGGTTTTGCCTACACATAGTGACCTGCTTTTAAAGTAAGTGTAAAAACATATATATTAAATTGGGTTTGTAATGGTAAGCCAAACAAAATTAAAAGGGCCTGTTTAAATAACGGATTTGAATTTGAATTTGGAGGGCAGAAATTATTAAATGTTAAAGCATTAGACCTCTCAGTAAAGGCATCAGTCATACAGAAGTTATACTTAAATCCAAACTGGTTCTCTAGTAAATTGGTAGGAATGTCTCACCCCATGTTCAAAAAAAGCCTTTTTCCCTTAACATTTTTGGGATAGGGGGCAGCATTTTCACTTTTGGATGAATATCGTGCCCAGAGTGAACAGCCTCCTACTCTGTCCCAGATGCTAATATATGCATATTATTATTATTATTGGATAGAAAACACTGAAGTTTCTAAAACTGTTTGAATGATGTCTGTATAACAGAACTCATATGGCAGGCGAAAACCTGAGAAAAATCCAACCAGGACGTGGGACATCTGAAGTTTGTAGTTTTTGGCCTACACAGTTTCTATGAAGTCAAGTTGCACTTCCTACGGCTTCCACTAGATGTCAACCGTCTTTAGAAACTTGAATGAGGATTCTACTATAAAGGAGGGGCTCATGAGGCCACTTTGAGTCAGTGGTCTGGCAGAGAGCCTTGGTCTCATGACGCGCGCTCCCGACAGAGTTACCTCTCTTTCCAGTGCTTTTCTGAAGACGAAGGAATTCTACAGTTGGAACATTATTCATGTTTTATGTTAAAAACATCCTAAAGATTGTTTCCATACATCGTTTGACATGTTTCTAAAGGACTGTAACGGAACTTTTCAAGTTTTTGTCTGGATGAAGTGCCTGCGCCTGATGAAGATGGATTACTGGGCTGAACACGCTAACAAGTGGCTATTTGGACGTAAATTATCGAACTTTATGGAACAAATCAGTCATTTATTGTCGAACTGGGATTCCTGGGAGTGCCTTCTGATGACGATATGGTGAATATTTATGGTGTTGTTTCTAACTTTGTTGATTCCAAAATGGCGGATATTCCTCTAGCTGTTTTGGGTTCTGAGCGCCGTTCTCAGATTATGCTTTTTCCGTATAGTTTTTTAAAAATCTGACACAGCGGTTGCATTAAGGAGAAGTCTATCTTTAATTCTGTGAATAACACTTGTATCTTCTATCAATGTTTATTATGAGTATTTCTTACATTACTCATGGAAACTGAGATTTTTGGATATAAATATGCACATTATCAAACAAAACATACATGTATTGTGTAACATGAAGTCCTATGAGTGTCATCTGATGAAGATCATCAAAGGTTAGTGATTCATTTTATCTATATTCCTGCTTTTTATTTCTCCTATCTTTGGCTGGAAAAATGGCTGTGTGTTCTTTTGACTTGGCTCTGACCTAACATAATCATAGGTTGTGCTTTCACTGTAAAGCATTTTTTGAAATTGGACACGATGGGTAGATTAACAAGATGTGTATCTTTCATTTTCTGGATTGGAAAGTGACATATTTCCCAAAATGATTTTTGAATTTCGCACGCTGCCTTTTCAGCAGAATGTTGTGAAC
>NW_025760723.1:0-3367 GCF_021184085.1 Oncorhynchus gorbuscha
AGAGAGATGGAGAGAGACAGAGAGAGAGCGAGATTGATAGAGAGACCGAGGGACAGAGAGACAGAGAGATGGAGAGAGACAGAGAGAGAGAGACAGATAGAGAGACCGAGGGACAGAGAGATGGAGAGAGAGAGAGAGAGACAGATAGTTTGTGTTTGCTCTGCAGCTGACTCCACTACATTTCCATTTTGTCTTGATGGACCAATTCTCAAGGAACCAAAAGGAAAAAGTGTGAGGAAAAGGCTTGGTCATTTTACTTGCTGAATTAAGCCACACGGTATATTTTAGAGATCATCAACTAGATTCATAAAGGTATTGATTGTCACACATGATCTACAATCAGCGATGGACAACAGAGCAGTAAACAGTAAACAGTGGTAAATGAAGATTGAAGATGATATACTTAATGTATTTTTCGTGATTCGTGCGTTTATTTGTCATTCAGTACCTGCCTTACTCTGTCACCTTGTAGAATGTATTAGTATAATGTTAGTATTAGTATAATGTTAGTATTAGTATAATGTTAGTACTAGTATTAGTATAATGTTAGTATTAGTATTAGTATAATGTTAGTATTAGTATTAGTATAATGTTAGTATTAGTATAATGTTAGTATTAGTATAATGTTAGTATTAGTATTAGTATAATGTTAGTATTAGTATTAGTATAATGTTAGTATTAGTATTAGTATAATGTTAGTATTAGTATAATGTTAGTATTAGTATAATGTTAGTATTAGTATAATGTTAGTATTAGTATAATGTTAGTATTAGTATTAGTATAATGTTAGTATTAGTATTAGTATAATGTTAGTATTAGTATAATGTTAGTATTAGTATAATGTTAGTATTAGTATTAGTATAATGTTAGTATTAGTATTAGTATAATGTTAGTATTAGTATTAGTATAATGCTTAGTATTAGTATAAGTATTAGTATTAGTATAATGTTGAGTATTAGTATTAGTATAATGTTAGTATTAGTATTAGTATAATGTTAGTATTAGTATTAGTATAATGTTAGTATTAGTATTAGTATAATGTTAGTATTAGTATTAGTATAATGTTAGTATTAGTATTAGTATAATGTTAGTATTAGTATTAGTATAATGTTAGTATTAGTATTAGTATAATGTTAGTATTAGTATTAGTATAATGTTAGTATTAGTATTAGTATAATGTTAGTATTAGTATTAGTATAATGTTAGTATTAGTATTAGTATAATGTTAGTATTAGTATTAGTATAATGTTAGTATTAGTATTAGTATAATGTTAGTATTAGTATTAGTATAATGTTAGTATTAGTATTAGTATAATGTTAGTATTAGTATTAGTATAATGTTAGTATTAGTATTAGTATAATGTTAGTATTAGTATTAGTATAATGTTAGTATTAGTATTAGTATAATGTTAGTATTAGTATTAGTATAATGTTAGTATTAGTATTAGTATAATGTTAGTATTAGTATTAGTATAATGTTAGTATTAGTATTAGTATAATGTTAGTATTAGTATTAGTATAATGTTAGTATTAGTATTAGTATAATGTTAGTATTAGTATTAGTATAATGTTAGTATTAGTATTAGTATAATGTTAGTATTAGTATTAGTATAATGTTAGTATTAGTTTTAGTATAATGTTAGTACTAGTATTAGTATAATGTTAGTATTAGTATTAGTATAATGTTAGTATTAGTATTAGTATAATGTTAGTATTAGTATTAGTATAATGTTAGTATTAGTATAATGTTAGTATTAGTATTAGTATAATGTTAGTATTAGTATTAGTTTTAGTATAATGTTAGTATAGATATTAGTATAATGTTAGTATTAGTATTAGTATAATGTTAGTATTAGTATTAGTATAATGTTAGTATTAGTATTAGTATAATGTTAGTATTAGTATTAGTATAATGTTAGTATTAGTATTAGTATAATGTTAGTATTAGTATTAGTATAATGTTAGTATTAGTATTAGTATAATGTTAGTATTAGTATTAGTATAATGTTAGTATTAGTATTAGTATAATGTTAGTATTAGTATTAGTATAATGTTAGTATTAGTATTAGTATAATGTTAGTATTAGTATTAGTATAATGTTAGTATTAGTATTAGTATAATGTTAGTATTAGTATTAGTATAATGTTAGTATTAGTATTAGTATAATGTTAGTATTAGTATTAGTATAATGTTAGTATTAGTATTAGTATAATGTTAGTATTAGTATTAGTATAATGTTAGTATTAGTATTAGTATAATGTTAGTATTAGTATTAGTATAATGTTAGTATTAGTATTAGTATAATGTTAGTATTAGTATTAGTATAATGTTAGTATTAGTATTAGTATAATGTTAGTATTAGTATTAGTATAATGTTAGTATTAGTATTAGTATAATGTTAGTATTAGTATTAGTATAATGTTAGTATTAGTATTAGTATAATGTTAGTATTAGTATTAGTATAATGTTAGTATTAGTATTAGTATAATGTTAGTATTAGTATTAGTATAATGTTAGTATTAGTATTAGTATAATGTTAGTATTAGTATTAGTATAATGTTAGTATTAGTATTAGTATAATGTTAGTATTAGTATTAGTATAATGTTAGTATTAGTATTAGTATAATGTTAGTATTAGTATTAGTATAATGTTAGTATTAGTATTAGTATAATGTTAGTATTAGTATTAGTATAATGTTAGTATTAGTATTAGTATAATGTTAGTATTAGTATTAGTATAATGTTAGTATTAGTATTAGTATAATGTTAGTATTAGTATTAGTATAATGTTAGTATTAGTATTAGTATAATGTTAGTATTAGTATTAGTATAATGTTAGTATTAGTATTAGTATAATGTTAGTATTAGTATTAGTATAATGTTAGTATTAGTATTAGTATAATGTTAGTATTAGTATTAGTATAATGTTAGTATTAGTATTAGTATAATGTTAGTATTAGTATTAGTATAATGTTAGTATTAGTATTAGTATAATGTTAGTATTAGTATTAGTATAATGTTAGTATTAGTATAATGTTAGTATTAGTATTAGTATAATGTTAGTATTAGTATTAGTATAATGTTAGTATTAGTATTAGTATAATGTTAGTATTAGTATTAGTATAATGTTAGTATTAGTATTAGTATAATGTTAGTATTAGTATTATAGTATAATGTTAGTATTAGTATTAGTATAATGTTAGTATTAGTATTAGTATAATGTTAGTATTAGTATTAGTATAATGTTAGTATTAGTATTAGTATAATGTTAGTATTAGTATTAGTATAATGTTAGTATTAGTATTAGTATAATGTTAGTATTAGTATTAGTATAATGTTAGTATTAGTTATTAGTATAATGTTAGTA
>NW_025760724.1:0-3367 GCF_021184085.1 Oncorhynchus gorbuscha
ATCCAGTCCAACATTAGTGTCAGTCCAACATTAGTATCCAATTCCAACATTGATAGTATCAGTCCAACATTGGTATCAGTCTAATCCAGTCCAACATTGGTGTCAGTCCAGCATTAGTATCGGTCAACATTAGTATCCAGTCCAACAGTAGTATCAGCCCAACATTAGTATCAGTCAACATTAGTATCCAGTCTATTCAGTCCAACATTAGTATCAGTCAACATTAGTATTTATATCAGTCTAGTATCAGTCAACATTAGTATTCAGTCTAAATATTAGTATTCAGTTCAAATATTAGTATCCAGTCAATATTAGTATTCAGTCTAACATTAGTCTAATTCAGTCCAACAGTAGTATTCGGTCAACATTAGTAATCAGTCCAACATTAGTATCCAGTCCAACATTAGTATCCAGTCTAATCAGTCCAACATTAGTATCAGTCCAACATTAGTATCAGTAGCCTAAATATTAGTATCTAGTCTAACCAGCCCCAACATTAGTATCAGTCCAATATTAGTATTCAGTCTAAATATTAGTATCCAGTCATTCACTAAATATTAGTATCAGTCTAAATATTAGTATTCAGTCTAAACATTAGTATCAGTTCAATTCCAACATATCCAGTATCCAGTCCAACATTAGTATCCAGTCCTAATTAGTAACATTAATCCAGTCCAACATTAGTATCCAGTCCAACATTAGTATTCAGTCCAACATTAGTATCCAGTCCAGTCCAACATTAGTATCCAGTCCAACATAGTATCCAGTATCAACATTAGTATCTGTCTAATTCAGTTCAAATATTAGTATCAGTCAAATATTAGTATTCAGTTTTATCTAATCCAACATTAGTAAGTGCCTAATATTAGTATCAGTCCAACATTTGTATTCAGTCTAATTCAGTCTAACATAGTATCAGTCTAAATATTAGTATCAGTCAACATTAGTATCCAGTCTAATCCAGTCCAACATTAGTATCCAGTCCAACATTAGTATCCAGTCTTATCCAGTCCAACATTAGTATCCAGCCCAACATTAGTATCCAGTCCAACATTAGTATCCAGTCTAATCCAGTCCAACATTAGTATATCCAACATTAGTATCCAGTAATCAGTCTAAATATTAGTATCAGTCCAACATTAGTATCCAGTCTATTAGTATCCAGTCCAACATTAGTATTCAGTCCAACATTAGTATCAGTCCAACATTAGTATCTGTGTATTCAGTCTAATTCAGTTCCAACATTAGTATTCAGTCCAACATTAGTATTCAGTCCAACATTAGTATTCAGTCTAATCTAGTCTAATATTAGTATCTGCTCTAATCTAGTTCAAATATTAGTATCTAACAGTCTAAATATTAGTATTCAGTCTCCAATATTAGTATCTAGTCTAACATTAGTATCTGTCTAATCTAGTCCCAAATATTAGTATCCAGTCCAAATATTAGTATCTTAGTTCAACATTAGTATAAGCAGTCTAACATTAGTATCCAGTCCAACATTAGTATTCAGTCTAATTCAGTTCAACATTAGTATTCAGTCTAAATATTAGTATTCAGTCTAATATTAGTATTCAGTCTAAATATTAGTATCTGTGCTCTAACAGCCTAATCCAGTCCAACATTAGTATCCAGTCCAACATTAGTATCCAGTCCAACATTAGTATCCAGTCTAATCCAGTCCAACATTAGTATCCAGTCCAACATTAGTATCCAGTCCAACATTAGTATCCAGTCTAATCCAGTCCAACATTAGTATCCAGTCCAACATTAGTATCCAGTCTAATCCAGTCCAACATTAGTATCCAGTCCAACATTAGTATCCAGTCTAATCCAGTCCAACATTAGTATCCAGTCCAACATTAGTATCCAGTCCAACATTAGTATCCAGTCCAACATTAGTATCCAGTCTAATCCAGCCCAACATTAGTATCCAGTCCAACATTAGTATCCAGTCCAACATTAGTATCCAGTCCAACATTAGTATCCAGTCCAACATTAGTATCCAGTCTAATCCCAGTCCAACATTAGTATCCAGTCCAACATTAGTATCCAGTCCAATCATTAGTATCCAGTCTAATCCAGTCCAACATTAGTATCCAGTCCAACATTAGTATCCAGTCCAACATTAGTATCCAGTCTAATCCAGTCCAACATTAGTATCCAGTCCAACATTAGTATCCAGTCCAACATTAGTATCCAGTCCAACATTAGTATCCAGTCCAACATTAGTATCCAGTCTAATCCAGCCCAACATTAGTATCCAGTCCAACATTAGTATCCAGTCCAACATTAGTATCCAGTCCAACATTAGTATCCAGTCTAATCCAGTCCAACATTAGTATCCAGTCCAACATTAGTATCCAGTCCAACATTAGTATCCAGTCTAATCCAGTCCAACATTAGTATCCAGTCCAACATTAGTATCCAGTCCAACATTAGTATCCAGTCTAATCCAGTCCAACATTAGTATCCAGTCCAACATTAGTATCCAGTCCAACATTAGTATCCAGTCCAACATTAGTATCCAGTCCAACATTAGTATCCAGTCTAATCCAGTCCAACATTAGTATCCAGTCCAACATTAGTATCCAGTCCAACATTAGTATCCAGTCTAATCCAGTCCAACATTAGTATCCAGTCCAACATTAGTATCCAGTCCAACATTAGTATCCAGTCCAACATTAGTATCCAGTCTAATCCAGTCCAACATTAGTATCCAGTCCAACATTAGTATCCAGTCCAACATTAGTATCCAGTCCAACATTAGTATCCAGTCTAATCCAGCCCAACATTAGTATCCAGTCCAACATTAGTATCCAGTCTAATCCAGCCCAACATTAGTATCCAGCCCAACATTAGTATCCAGTCCAACATTAGTATCCAGTCTAATCCAGCCCAACATTAGTATCCAGCCCAACATTAGTATCCAGTCCAACATTAGTATCAGTCTAAATCCAGTCCAACATTAGTATCCAGTCCAACATTAGTATCCAGTATCCAGTCCAACATTAGTATCCAGTCCAACATTAGTATCCAGTTCAATTCAGTCCAACATTAGTATCCAGTCCAACATTAGTATCCAGTCTAATCCAGTCCAACATTAGTATCCGAGTCCAACATTAGTATCCAGTCCAACATTAGTATCAGTCCAACATTAGTGATCCGGTCCTGATCCCAGTGGCTCAACATTGGTATCCAGTCCATGACATTGGTATCGAGTCCAGCATTGGTATCCAGTCTAATCCAGTCCAACATTAGTATCAGTCCAACATTAGTATCCAGTCCAACATTAGTATCCAGTCTAATCGGTCAACATTAGTATCCAGTCCAACATTAGTATCCAGTCCAACATTAGTATCCAGTC
>NW_025760725.1:0-3366 GCF_021184085.1 Oncorhynchus gorbuscha
AAGAGACGCGTACCAAGAGACGCGTACTAAGAGACGCGCACCAAGAGACGCTGACTACGAGACGCGTACGCAAGAGACGCGTACCAAGAGACGCAGAGACGCGTACTCAAAGAGACGCGCACCAAGAGACGCGTACCAAGAGACGCAGAGACGCGTACCAAGAGACGCATGGCGAGACCAAGAGACGCGCACAAGAGACGCAGAGACGCTGCACCAAGAGACGTGTACCAAGAGACGCGTACCAAGAGACGCGTGCAGAGACGCGTACCAAGAGACGCGTACCAAGAGACGCGTACTCAAGAGACGCAGAGACGCGTACCAAGAGACGCGTACCAGCTAAGAGACGCTGCACCAAGAGACGTACCAAGAGACGGGTACCAAGAGACAGAGACGCGTACCAAGAGACGCAGAGACGCGTACCAGAGCAGACGCGGTACCAAGAGACGCGCAGAGACGCGCAGCCAAGAGACGCAGAGACGCTGCACTCAAGAGACGCGAGACGCACCAAGAGAGCGCGTACCAAGAGACGCGTACCAAGAGACGCAGAGACGCGTACCAAGAGACGCGTACCTGACGAGAGACGCAGAAGACGCGTACTCAAGAGACGCAGAGACGCGTACCAAGAGACGCGTACCAAGAGACGCGTACCAAGAGACGCAGAGACGCGTACCAAGAGACGCGTACCAAGAGACGCGTACCAAGAGACGCGAGTGCACCAAGAGACGCGCACCAAGAGACGCGCAGGCGCAGAGACGCGTACCAGAGACGCGTACCAAGAGACGCGGAGACGCGTACCAAGAGACGCAGAGACGCGTACCAAGAGACGCGTACCAAGAGACGCGTACCAAGAGACGCGTACCAAGAGACGCGTACCAAGAGACGCGTACCAAGAGACGCGTACCAAGAGACGCGTACCAAGAGACGCAGAGACGCGTACCAAGAGACGCCAAGAGACGCAGAGACGCGTACCAAGAGACGCAGAGACGCTGTACCAAGAGACGCGCAGCACAGAGACGCGTACCAAGAGACGCGTACCAAGAGACGCGTACCAAGAGGCGTACCAAGAGACGCGTACCAAGAGACGCTGCACCAAGAGACGCGATACGCAAGAGACGCGCAGTACCAAGAGACGCAGAGACGCGTACCAAGAGACGCATACCAAGAGACGCGTACCAAGAGACGCAGAGACGCGTACCAAGAGACGCATACCAAGAGACGCGTACCAAGAGACGCAGAGACGCGTACCAAGAGACGCGTACCAAGAGACGCAGAGACGCGTACCAAGAGACGCAGAGACGCGTACCAAGAGACGCGTACCAAGAGACGCGTACCAAGAGACGCGTACCAGGAGACGCGTACCAAGAGACGCGTACCAAGAGACGCGTACCAAGAGACGCGTACCAAGAGACGCGTACCAAGAGACGCGTACCAAGAGACGCGTACCAAGAGACGCAGAGACGCGTACCAAGAGACGCAGAGACGCGTACCAAGAGACGCAGAGACGCGTGCAGAGACGCGTACCAAGACGACAGCGTACCAGGAGACAGAGACGCGTACCAAGGACGCAGAGACGCGCACCAGGAGACGCTGTACCAGAGACGCAGAGACGCGTACCAAAGACGAGAGACGCGTACCAGGCAGACGCAGGACCGACTCAGGAGACGCGTCAGAGAGCGACCAGGAGACGCGCACCAAGGAGACGCAGATGACGCGCATCAAGAGACGCAGAGACGCGTACCAGGAGATCGAGACGCCGCGTACCAGGAGACGAGAACGCTGTACTCAAAGAGACGCAGAGACGCTGCACCAGGAGACGCGTACCAGGAGACGCGTACCAGGAGACGCTGCACAGGAGACGCGTACTCAGGAGACGTGCAGAGACGCGTACCAAGAGACGCGTATTGAAAGAGAGAAAGAGTCTGACTTTTTCGTCCCATTTTTTTGTGACAAAGAGAAAATGGAGCCAATAGCACAAAATGACAAAGTAAACACGTTTTCTTAAACACTGTTATTTTATATGAACCTTTATTTAACTAGGCAAGTCAGTTAAGAACAAATTATTAATTTGTGACTGTAATGATAACGGAGCAAGTGACTGTAATGATAACGGAGCAAGTGACTGTAATGATAACGGAGCAAGTGACTAATGATAACGGAGCAAGTGACTAATGATAACGGAGCAAGTGACTAATGATAACGGAGCAAGTGACTAATGATAACGGAGCAAGTGACTAATGATAACGGAGTAAGTGACTAATGATAACGGAGTAATTGCCTGTAATGATAATGGAGTAATTGACTGTTCATTAAGACAATTGTTGATATAGGATTAAGTGGTATAACGGCTAGTGATAACTACCGATAAAGTTTATTCAAAAGGTCTCCAATCCAACCCTTAAATGGTGACCCTCAGATTCATTTGGATAGGATAACCTAATTTTATTTGATTTATTTCACCTTTATTTAACCAGGTAGGCAAGTTGAGAACAAGTTCTCATTTACAATATCGACCTGGCCAAGATAAAGCAAAGCAATTCGACAGATACAATGACACAGAGTTACACATGGAGTAAAACATACAGTCAATAATACAGTAACCAAATCAGATCAATGAATTATTCCAGGAATTAACCAGTCAATTATTATCTTGAATATCATTAGCCAAGAGGCACAACTCCTCCCATGTCATTAAAGTATATTGAATTGAGAGAGACAGAGACAGCTAGAAAGGCCGAGACAGACAGGAACCCAAGGTACTGTGCTGACCAGTGTGGGTAGAGGTTTGAGGAAGTAGGCCCCAACTTAGCACCAGTCATTAGTTCCTTCTGAGTCATGCATGGCTCAACACATGACAGTGAATATCAGTCTTTAGTTTGAAAACCCTGTTCCATTATCGAGTCAGGTACAACTGAGCTACCAGTTTCTCCATGCGTGGTTCCTATTCACTTACATACCAAGTGTTAGAACTGGAAAAGGTTTCCCCACAGCAGAGACAGAAGGTTCTCATCCCAAATGGCTCCACTACTCCCTTTAGAGTGCACTGCTTTCGACCAGAGCCCATATACACTATACAGGAATAGGATGCAATTTGTGCCTACCTTAGTGAGTTCCAGTGAGATCGCGGCAGCCATCTTCCCTCCATAGGACTCTGAGAATATGTAGAAGGGCACGCTCTAGAGAAGACAAAAATAACAATAGGTTAAAAATCTATATTATTTTAAAAATAATTTAAAAATGTAAATTTAAAAAATGTAAATGTATTGAGTAGTTTGAGACAATACAGCCCCGACCCGTGTGAAGCTGAACCCACCCCTGGTGATCCGACCCGCGTGAAGCTGAACCCCACCCGGAACTCTCCCTGGTGAT
>NW_025760726.1:0-3364 GCF_021184085.1 Oncorhynchus gorbuscha
TAGAAAAAAATGGGCAGTCTATATACAATGTGTGCAAAAGGCATGAGGAGGTAGGCGAATAATACAATTTTGCAGATTAACACTGGAGTGATAAGTGATCAGATGGTCATGTACAGGTAGAGATATTGGTGTGCAAAAGAGCAGAAAAATAAATAAATAAAAACAGTATAAAAACAGTATGGGAATGAGGTAGGTGAAAATGGGTGGGCTATTTTCCTATAGACTATGTACAGCTAATCAAATCAAATCAAATCAAATCAAATCAAATCAAATTTTATTTGTCACATACACATGGTTAGCAGATGTTAATGCGAGTGTAGCGAAATGCTTGTGCTTCTAGTTCCGACAATGCAGTGATAACCAACAAGTAATCTAACTAACAATTCCAAAACTACTGTCTTATACACAGTGTAAGGGGATAAGGAACATGTACATAAGGATATATGAATGAGTGATGGTACAGAGCAGCATACAGTAGATGGTATCGAGTACAGTATATACATATGAGATGAGTATGTAGACAAAGTAAACAAAGTGGCATAGTTAAAGTGGCTAGTGATACATGTGTTACATAAGGATGCAGTCGATGTTGTAGAGTACAGTATATACATATGTATATGAGATGAATAATGTAGGGTAAGTAACATTATATAAGGTAGCATTGTTTAAAGTGGCTAGTGATATATTTACATCATTTCCCATCAATTCCCATTATTAAAATGGCTGGAGTTGGGTCAGTGTCAATGACAGTGTGTTGGCAGCAGCCACTCAATGTTAGTGGTGGCTATTTAACAGTCTGATGGCCTTGAGATAGAAGCTGTTTTTCAGTCTCTCGGTCCCAGCTTTGATGCACCTGTACTGACCTCGCCTTCTGGATGATAGCGGGGTGAACAGGCAGTGGTTCGGGTGGTTGATGTCCTTGATGATCTTTATGGCCTTCCTGTAACAACGGGTGGTGTAGGTGTCCTGGAGGGCAGGTAGTTTGCCCCCGGTGATGCGTTGTGCAGTCCTCACTACCCTCTGGAGAGCCTTACGGTTGAGGGCGGAGCAGTTGCCGTACCAGGCGGTGATACAGCCCGCCAGGATGCTCTCGATTGTGCATCTGTAGAAGTTTGTGAGTGCTTTTGGTGACAAGCCGAATTTCTTCAGCCTCCTGAGGTTGAATAGGCGCTGCTGCGCCTTCTTCACGACGCTGTCAGTGTGAGTGGACCAATTCAGTTTGTCTGTGATGTGTATGCCGAGGAACTTAGTGATCGGTTAGCTGCTCGGATAGCTGATGTTTGAAGTTGGTGAGGGAGATAAAAGTCTCCAACTTCAGCGATTTTTGCAATTCGTTCCAGTCACAGGCAGCAGAGTACTGGAACAAAAGGCGGCCAAATGATGTGTTGGCTTTAGGGATGATCAGTGAGATACACCTGCTGGAGCGCGTGCTACGGATGGGTGTTGCCATCGTGACCAGTGAACTGAGATAAGGCGGAGCTTTACCTAGCATGGACTTGTAGATGACCTGGAGCCAGTGGGTCCTGGCGTGATATAGTGAGGGCCAGCCGACTAAACATCCCTGATCGCAGTGGTGGGTGGTATAAGGTGCTTTAGTGACAAAACGGATGGCACTGTGGTGACTGCATCAGTTTGCTGAGTAGAGTGTTGAAGCCATTTTGTAGATGATCGCCCAGTCGAGATCGGTAGGATAGTCAGTTTTATAGATGAAACTGGCAGGCGTGGTGAAGGAAGGCTTTGTTGCGGAATAAGCCGACTCTTGATTTGATTTTCGATTGGAGATGTTTGATGTGGGTCTGGAAGGGAGGTTTGCAGTCAGCCAGACACCACTTATAGATGTCCACATATTCAAGGGTCGGAACCATCCAGGGTGGTGATGCTAGTCGGGCATGCGGGTGCAGGCATGATCGGTTGAAAAGCATGCATTTGGTTTTCTTCGCGTTTAAGAGCAGTTGGAGGCCTTGGAAGGTGCTGTATGGCATTGGGAGGTGTCGTTTGAGGTTAGATCTTTACAGTGTCAATATTGACGGGCCTAGTATATAGGAATGGTGTCATCTGCGAGAGGTGGATCAGGAATCGCCCGCAGTAAGAGCAACATCATTGATATATACAGAGAAAAGAGTCGGCCCGAGAATTGAACCCTGTGGCACCCCCATAGAGACTGCCAGAGGACCGGACAGCATGCCCTCCGATTTGACACACTGAACTCTGACTGCAAAGTAATTGGTGAACCAGGCAAGGCAGTCATCCGAAAAACCGAGGCTGTTGAGTCTGCCGATAAGAATATGGTGATTGACAGAGTCGAAAGCCTTGGCGAGGTCGATGAAGACTGACTGCACAGTACTGTCTTTTATCGATGGCGGTTATGATATCGTTTAGTACCTTGAGTGTAGCTGAGGTGCACGGTGACCGGCTCGGAAACCAGATTGCACAGCGGAAGGTACGGTGGGATTCGAGATGGTCAGTGACCTGTTTGTTGACTTGGCTTTCGAAGACCTTAGACAGACAGGGCAGGATGGATATAGGTCTATAACAGTTTGGGTCCAGGGTGTCTCCCCCTTTGAAGAGGGGGATGACTGCGGCAGCTTTCCAATCCTTGGGGATCTCAGACGATATGAAAGAGAGGTTGAACAGGCTGGTAATAGGGGTTGCGACAATGGCGGCAGATAGTTTCAGAAATAGAGGGTACAGATTGTCAAGCCCGGCTGATTTGTACGGGTCCAGGTTTTGCAGCTCTTTCAGAACATCTGCTATCTGGATTTGGGTAAAGGAGAACCTGGAGAGGCTTGGGCGAGGAGCTGCGGGGGGGGCAGAGCTGTTGGCCGAGGTTGGAGTAGCCAGGCGGAAGGCATGGCCAGCCGTTGAGAAGTGCATATTGAAGTTTTCGATAATCATGGATTTATCGGTGGAGACCGTGTTACCTAGCCTCAGTGCAGTGGGCAGCTGGGAGGAGGTGCTCTTGTTCTCCATGGACTTCACAGTGTCCCAGAACTTTTTGGAGTTGGAGCTACAGGATGCAAACTTCTGCCTGAAGAAGCTGGCCTTAGCTTTCCTGACTGACTGCGTGTATTGGTTCCTGACTTCCCTGAACAGTTGCATATCACGGGGCTATTCGATGCTATTGCAGTCCGCCACAGGATGTTTTTGTGCTGGTCGAGGGCAGTCAGGTCTGGAGTGAACCAAGGGCTGTATCTGTTCTTGGTTCTGCATTTTTGAACGGAGCATGCTTATCTAAAATGGTGAGGAAGTTACTTTTAAAGAATGACCATGCATCCTCAACTGACGGGATGAGGTCAATGTCCTTCCAGGATACCCGGGCCAGGTCGATTAGAAAGGCCTGCTCACAGAAGTGTTTTAGGGAGCG
>NW_025760727.1:0-3364 GCF_021184085.1 Oncorhynchus gorbuscha
GTAAGGGACGAGGGGCGAAGGGACGAGGGGCGTAAGGGACGAGGGGCGTAAGGGACGAGGGGCGTAAGGGACGAGGGGCGGGCGGGACGAGGGGCGAAGGGACGAGGGGCGAAGGACGAGGGGCGTAAGGGACGAGGGGCGTAAGGGACGCAGGGGCGTAAGGGACGAGGGGCGTAAGGGACGAGGCAGGCGTAAGGGACGCAGGGGCGTAAGGGACGCAGGGGCGCAAGGGACGCAGGGGCGAAGGACCAGGGGCGTAAGGACCCAGGGCGAAGGGACGAGGGGCGCAAGGACGAGGGCCTAAGGGACGAGGGGCGTAATGACGAGGGCGATGACCCAGGGGCCGAAGGGACCGAGGGGCGAAGGGACCAGGGGCGCAAGGACCGAGGGGCGAAGTGGACGCAGGGGCGTAAGGGACGCAGGGGCGTAAGGGACCCAGGGGCGAAGGGACGAGGGCGTAAGGGACGAGGGGCGTAAGGGACGAGGGGCGTAAGGGACGCAGGGGCGTGAAGGGACGCAGGGGCGTGAAGGGACGCAGGGGCGTAAGGGACCGAGGGCGCAGAGGGACGCAGGGGCGCAGGGACCGAGGGGCGTAAGGACGAGGGCGAAGGGACGAGGGGCGCAAGTGGACCAGGGGCGTAAGGGACCTAGGGGCGAAGGGACGCAGGGGCTGAAGGGACCCAGGGACCAGGGCAGGGACCAGGGGCGAAGGGACTAGGGGCGTAAGGGACCGAGGGGCGAAGGACGCAGGGGCGAAGGGACCAGGGGCGAAGGGACCAGGGGCGAAGGGACCCAGGGGCGTAAGGGACGCAGGGGCGTAAGGGACGCAGGGGCGAATGGACGCAGGGGCGTAAGGGACGAGGGGCGCAAGGGACGCAGGGGCGAAGGGACGCAGGGGCGAAGTGACGCAGGGGCGCAAGGGACTGAGGGGCGCAAGGGACCAGGGGCGAAGGGACGCAGGGGCGAAGGGACCGCAGGGGCGAAGGGACCCAGGGGCGTAAGGGACGCAGGGGCGAAGGGACCAGGGGCGTAAGGGACGAGGGGCGTAAGGGACGAGGGGCGTAAGGGACGAGGGGCGTAAGGGACGAGGGGCGTAAGGGACGAGGGGCGTAAGGGACGAGGGGCGTAAGGGACGAGGGGCGTAAGGGACGAGGGGCGTAAGGGACGAGGGGCGTAAGGGACGAGGGGCGTGCAGGGACGCAGGGGCGTAAGGGACGCAGGGGCGTAAGGGACGAGGGGCGTAAGGGACGCAGGGGCGATGGACGCAGGGGCGAAGGACGCAGGGGCGATGACCAGGGGCGTAAGGGACGCAGGGGCGCAAGGGACCAGGGGCGTAAGGGACGCAGGGGCGTAAGGGACCGAGGGGCGTAAGGGACGCAGGGCCGAATGGGACCGAGGGCGCGTAAGGGACCAGGGGCGAAGTGACCAGGGCGCAAGGGACGCAGGGGCGAAGGGACCAGGGGCGAAGGGACTGAGGGGCGTAAGGGACGAGGGGCGTAAGGGACCAGGGGCGTAAGGGACGCAGGGGCGTAAGGGACGCAGGGGCGTAAGGGACGCAGGGGCGTAAGGGACGACCAGGGGCGCAAGGACTAGGGGCGAAGGGACTAGGGGCGTAAGGGACGAGGGGCGTAAGGGACGAGGGGCGGAAGGGACTAGGGGCGAAGGGACGAGGGGCGTATGACCAGGGGCGAAGGACTAGGGGCGAAGGGACGCAGGGGCGTAAGGGACGAGGGGCGTAAGGGACCAGGGGCGTAAGGGACCAGGGGCGAAGGGACTAGGGGCGTAAGGGACTAGGGGCGTAAGGGACTAGGGGCGTAGGAGGGACTCAGGGGCGTAAGGGACTAGGGGCGAAGGGACTAGGGGCGTAAGGGACCAGGGGCGTATGGACCAGGGGCGTAAGGGACGCAGGGGCGTAAGGGACCAGGGGCGTAAGGGACTAGGGGCGTAAGGGACTAGGGGCGTAAGGGACTCAGGGGCGAAGGGACCAGGGGCGTGAAGGCGGACCAGGGGCGTAAGGGACCAGGGGCGCAAGGGACCAGGGGCGAAGGGACTAGGGGCGTAAGGACTAGGGGCGAAGGGACTAGGGGCGCAAGGGACTAGGGGCGTAAGGGACTAGGGGCGTAAGGGACCAGGGGCGTAAGGGACTAGGGGCGAATGGACTAGGGGCGAAGGGACTAGGGGCGTAAGGGACTAGGGGCGTAATGGGACTAGGGGCGTAAGGGACCAGGGGCGTAAGGGACCAGGGGCGAAGGGACCTAGGGGCGTAAGGGACCAGGGGCGTAAGGGACTAGGGGCGTAAGGGACCAGGGGCGTAGGACCAGGGGCTAAGGACCAGGGCGTAAGGGACTAGGGGCGTAAGGGACTAGGGGCGTAAGGGACTAGGGGCGTAAGGGACTAGGGGCGTAAGGGACTAGGGGCGTAAGGGACTAGGGGCGTAAGGGACTAGGGGCGTAAGGGACTAGGGGCGTAAGGGACTAGGGGCGAAGGGACTAGGGGCGTAAGGGACTAGGGGCGTAAGGGACTAGGGGCGTAAGGGACTAGGGGCGAAGGGACTAGGGGCGTAAGGGACTAGGGGCGTAAGGGACTAGGGGCGTAAGGGACTAGGGGCGTAAGGGACTAGGGGCGTAAGGGACTAGGGGCGTAAGGGACTAGGGGCGTAAGGGACTAGGGGCGTAAGGGACTAGGGGCGTAAGGGACTAGGGGCGTAAGGGACTAGGGGCGTAAGGGACTAGGGGCGTAAGGGACTAGGGGCGTAAGGGACTAGGGGGCGTAAGGGACTAGGGGCGTAAGGGACTAGGGGCGTAAGGGACTAGGGGCGTAAGGGACTAGGGGCGTAAGGGACTAGGGGCGTAAGGGACTAGGGGCGTAAGGGACTAGGGGCGTGAGGGACGAGGGGCGTGAGGGACGAGGGGCGTTAGGGGCGTAAGGGACGAGGGGCGTAAGGGACGAGGGGCGTAAGGGACGAGGGGCGTAAGGGACTAGGGGCGTAAGGGACTAGGGGCGTAAGGGACTAGGGGCGAAGGGACTAGGGGCGTAAGGGACTAGGGGCGTAAGGGACTAGGGGCGTAAGGGACTAGGGGCGTAAGGGACTAGGGGCGTAAGGGACTAGGGGCGTAAGGGACTAGGGGCGTAAGGGACTAGGGGCGTAAGGGACTAGGGGCGTAAGGGACTAGGGGCGTAAGGGACTAGGGGCGTAAGGGACTAGGGGCGTAAGGGACTAGGGGCGTAAGGGACTAGGGGCGTAAGGGACTAGGGCGTAAGGGACTAGGGGCGTAAGGGACTAGGGGCGAAGGGACTAGGGGCGTAAGGGACTAGGGGCGTAAGGGACTAGGGGCGTAAGGGACTAGGGGCGTAAGGGACTAGG
>NW_025760728.1:0-3363 GCF_021184085.1 Oncorhynchus gorbuscha
ACAATGTTAATTAATATGGCAGCAAACACACTTACAATATTAATTAATATGGCAGCAAACACAATGTTAATTAATATGGCAGCAAACACAATATTAATTAATATGGCATCAAATACACTTACAATGTTAATTAATATGGCAGCAAATACACTTACAATATTAATTAATATGGCAGCAAACACAATATTAATTAATATGGCAGCAAACACAATGTTAATTAATATGGCATCAAACACACTTACAATATTAATTAATATGGCAGCAAGTACACTTACAATATTAATTAATATGGCATCAAACACACTTACAATGTTAATTAATATGGCAGCAAATACACTTACAATGTTAATTAATATGGCAGCAAACACAATATTATTTAATATGGCAGCAAACACAATGTTAATTAATATGGCAGCAAACACACTTACAATATTAATTAATATGGCACCAAACACAATGTTAATTAATATGGCAGCAAACACAATATTAATTAATATGGCAGCAAACACAATATTAATTAATATGGCAGCAAACACAATGTTAATTAATATGGCAGCAAACACACTTACAATATTAATTAATATGGCAGCAAACACACTTACAATATTAAGTAATATGGCAGCAAACACACTATTAATTAATATGGCATCAAACACAATATTAATTAATATGGCATCAAACACACTTACAATATTAATTAATATGGCAGCAAATACAATATTAATTAATATGGCAGCAAATACACTTACAATGTTAATTAATATGGCAGCAAATACAATATTAATTAATATGGCAGCAAATACACTATTAATTAATATGGCAGCAAACACAATGTTAATTAATATGGCAGCAAACACACTTACAATATTAATTAATATGGCAGCAAATACACTTACAATATTAATTAATATGGCAGCAAACACACTTACAATATTAATTAATATGGCAGCAAACACACTTACAATATTAATTAATATGGCAGCAAACACACTTACAATATTAATTAATATGGCAGCAAACACAATGTTAATTAATATGGCAGCAAACACAATGTTAATTAATATGGCAGCAAACACACTTACAATATTAATTAATATGGCAGCAAACACAATGTTAATTAATATGGCAGCAAACACAATATTAATTAATATGGCATCAAATACACTTACAATGTTAATTAATATGGCAGCAAATACACTTACAATGTTAATTAATATGGCAGCAAACACAATATTAATTAGTATGGCAGCAAACACAATATTAATTAATATGGCAGCAAACACAATGTTAATTAATATGGCAGCAAATACACTTACAATGTTAATTAATATGGCAGCAAACACAATATTAATTAATATGGCAGCAAACACAATGTTAATTAATATGGCATCAAACACAATATTAATTAATATGGCATCAAACACAATGTTAATTAATATGGCAGCAAACACAATATTAATTAATATGTCAGCAAACACAATATTAATTAATATGGCAGCAAACACAATGTTAATTAATATGGCATCAAACACACTTACAATATTAATTAATATGGCAGCAAACACAATGTTAATTAATATGGCATCAAACACAATGTTAATTAATATGGCATCAAATACACTATTAATTAATATGGCATCAAACACAATATTAATTAATATGGCATCAAATACACTATTAATTAATATGGCAGCAAATACAATATTAATTAATATGGCAGCAAATACACTATTAATTAATATGGCAGCAAACACAATGTTAATTAATATGGCAGCAAACACACTTACAATATTAATTAATATGGCAGCAAATACAATATTAATTTATATGGCAGCAAATACACTATTAATTAATATGGCAGCAAACACAATGTTAATTAATATGGCATCAAACACACTTACAATATTAATTAATATGGCAGCAAATACACTATTAATTAATATGGCAGCAAACACAATGTTAATTAATATGGCATCAAAACACTTACAATATTAATTAATATGGCAGCAAACACACTTACAATATTAATTAATATGGCAGCAAATACAATATTAATTAATATGGCAGCAAATACAACTATTAATTAATATGGCAGCAAACACAATGTTAATTAATATGGCAGCAAATACACTATTAATTAATATGGCAGCAAATACAATATTAATTAATATGGCATCAAACACAATGTTAATTAATATGGCATCAAACACAATGTTAATTAATATGGCATCAAACACAATATTAATTAATATGGCATCAAATACACTATTAATTAATATGGCAGCAAACATACAATATTAATTAATATGGCAGCAAATACACAATATTAATTAATATGGCAACAAACACAATGTTAATTAATATGGCAGCAAACACAATATTAATTAATATGGCAGCAAACACACTTACAATATTAATTAATATGGCAGCAAATACAATATTAATTAATATGGCATGCAAATACAATATTAATTAATATGGCAGCAAATACACTCAATATTAATTAATATGGCAGCAAACACAATGTTAATTAATATGGCAGCAAACACACTTTACAATATTAATTAATATGGCAGCAAACACAATATTAATTAATATGGCAGACACTTACAATATTAATTAATATGGCAGCAAACACAATGTTAATTAATATGGCATCAAACACAATATTAATTAATATGGCATCAATACACAATATTAATTAATATGGCAGCAAATACAATATTAATTAATATGGCAGCAAATACACTATTAATTAATATGGCAGCAAACACAATGTTAATTAATATGGCAGCAAACACACTTACAATATTAATTAATATGGCAGCAAATACACTTACAATATTAATTAATATGGCAGCAAACACACTTACAATATTAATTAATATGGCAGCAAAACACAATATTAATTAATATGGCAGCAAACACACTTACAATATTAATTAATATGGCAGCAAACACAATATTAATTAATATGGCAGCAACACTTACAATATTAATTAATATGGCAGCAAACACTTACAATGTTAATTAATATGGCAGCAACACACTTACAATATTAATTAATATGGCAGCAAACACAATGTTAATTAATATGGCAGCAAATACACTTACAATGTTAATTAATATGGCATCAAACACTAATGTTAATTAATATGGCAGCAAACACAATATTAATTAATATGGCATCAAATACACTATGTTAATTAATATGGCAGCAAACACAATGTTAATTAATATGGCAGCAAATACACTTACAATATTAATTAATATGGCAGCAAACACAATGTTAATTAATATGGCAGCAAACACAATATTAATTAATATGGCATCAAACTTACAATATTAATTAATATGGCAGCA
>NW_025760729.1:0-3362 GCF_021184085.1 Oncorhynchus gorbuscha
GGAAGTACCGACCTACAGCCCAGCCTAGCCTTGATCTCTGTTGTAAGGACAGAGATGGAGAGAGGAAATGGGTCGAGAGAGAGTGGGTGGATAGGAATAGAGGGAGGAGAGTGAATTGGGGAATAGAGGAAATCGTGTGCGAAGGGGGGGTAGGGAAGCAGTGAGAAGGAGTGAGAAAATGAGAGGTAGAGAGAGACAGAATCAGAGCGAGGGAAGAGTGATAGTTTGAGATGAGTGCCTGTGAGGGGATATCTGTTTGAACCAGCAGCTCTGCTATGTTAATCAAGCCAGTGAGTCTTGTGCTCAGGAGGATATGCAAGTCCGGGGAGGGCCCATCACTGGCTCTTCTTCTGGCGCATGCAAGCACAACCTAAAAATATCTGCAGTATTTCAGCTTTCTCTCTCTCTCTCTCTCTCTCTCTCTCTCTCTCTCTCTCTCTCTCTCTCTCTCTCTCTCTCTCTCTCTCTCTCTCTCTCTCTCTCTCTCTCTCCAATTCAATTCAATTCAAGTCAATTGGCTTTATTGGCAATGGAAACACACACGTTTTGACATTGCCAAAGCAAGTGAAAAATCAACTGTACACATATCCTGTTCATTCTGGCCCTTCTTTGGACAATGTGTTAACAAACCTCCAAACAAGCTTCAACGCCATACAACATTCCTTCCGTGGCCTCCAACTGCTCTTAAATAATAGTAAGATGAAATGCTCTTCAACCGATCACTGCCCGCACAACTAGCATCTCTACTCTGGACGGTTCTGACTTAATTTTTTTTTTTTTATCTTTATTTTACTAGGCAAGTCAGTTAAGAACAAATTCTTATTTTCAATGACGGCCTAGGAACAGTGGGTTAACTGCCTATTCAGGGGCAGAATGACAGATTTGTACCTTGTCAGCTCGGGGATTTGTACTTGCAACCTTTCGGTTACTTGTCCAACGCTCTAACCACTAGGCTACCCTTGTCATGTTTGTCATTTATTATCATGTCTTGTCCCTGTGCTCCCCATTCTATTCGTTTCCCTCTGCTGGTCTTATTTGGTTCTTTCCCTCTTTCTATCCCTCTCTCTCCCCCTCCCTCTCTCACTCTCTCGCTCTCTCTTCTCTCTATCGTTCCGTTCCTGCTCCCAGCTGTTCCTATTCCCCTAATCATCATTTAGTCTTCCCACACCTGTTCCCGATCCTTTCCCCTGATTAGAGTCCCTATTTATTCCTTTGTGTTCCGTTCCTGTCCCGTCGGTTCCTTGTTTAGTATTCACCATGCTGTGATTGTGTTTCGCCCTGTCCTGTCGTGTTTTTTGCCTTCATCAGATGCTGCGTGTGAGCAGGTGTCTCTGTCAACTACGGCCTGCGCCTACCCGAAGCGACCTGCAGTCTGTGGCCGCTTCTCTTGTTATTCCCCTCTACAGACTAGAGGATTTCTGTTATTGTGAGCAGGTTATTCCCTGCTTTGGACTTGAATAAACTCTGTTTCTGTTAAGTCGCTTTTGGGTCCTCTTTCACCTGCATGACAGAAGGAACCGACCAAGGAATGGACCCAGCGACTTCAGACGCTCGTTACACTGCCGTCAAGATCCAAGGAGCTATGCTCGGCAGACACGAGCAGGAATTGTCTGCTGCTCGCCATGCCGTGGAGAACCTGGCCGCTCAGGTTTCCGACCTCTCTGGACAGTTCCAGAGTCTACGTCTCGTGCCACCTGTTACTTCCTGGCCTGCCGAGCCTCCAGAACCTAGGGTTAATAACCCACCTTGCTACTCCGGGCAGCCCACTGAGTGCCGCTCCTTTCTCACGCAGTGTGAGATTGTGTTCTCTCTCCAACCCAACACATACTCTAGAGAGAGAGCTCGGGTTGCTTACGTCATTTCACTCCTTACTGGCCGGGCTCGAGAATGGGGCACAGCTATCTGGGAGGCAAGGGCTGATTGCTCTAACAAGTTCCAGAACTTTAAAGAGGAGATGATTCGGGTTTTTGACCGTTCAGTTTTTGGTAGGAGGCTTCTAGGGCCCTGGCTTCATTATGCCAAGGTGAACGGTCCATAACGGATTATTCTATTGAGTTTCGCACTCTTGCTGCCTCTAGTGAGTGGAACGAGCCGGCGCTGCTCGCTCGTTTTCTGGAGGGACTCCACGCAGTGGTTAAGGATGAGATTCTCTCCCGGGAGGTTCCTTCAGATGTGGACTCTTTGATTGCTCTCGCCATCCGCATAGAACGACGGGTAGATCTTCGTCACCGGGCTCGTGGAAGAGAGCTCGCATCAACGGTGTTTCCCTGCTCCGCATCACAACCATCTCCCTCCTCTGGCTTTGAGACTGAGCCCATGCAGCTGGGAGGGATTCGCATCTCGACTAAGGAGAGGGAACGGAGGATCACCAACCGCCTGTGCCTCTATTGCGGAGTTGCTGGACATTTTGTTAATTCATGTCCAGTAAGAGGCCAGAGCCCATCAGTAAGCGGAGGGCTACTGGTGAGCGCTACTACTCAGGTCTCTTCATCTAGATCTTGTACTACTATGTCGGTCCATCTACGCTGGACCGGTTCGGGTGCTACATGCAGTGCCTTGATTGACTCTGGGGCTGAGGGTTGTTTCATGGACGAAGCATGGGTTCGGAAACATAACATTCCTTTCAGACCGTTAGACAAGCCTACGCCCATGTTTGCCTTAGATGGTAGTCATCTTCCCAGTATCAAATTTGAGACACTACCTTTAACTCTCACAGTATCTGGTAACCACAGTGAGACTATTTCTTTTTGATTTTCCGTTCACCGTTTACACCTGTTGTTTTGGGTCATCCCTGGCTAGTATGTCATAATCCTTCTATTAATTGGTCTAGTAATTCTATCCTATCCTGGAACGTTTCTTGTCATGTGAAGTGTTTAATGTCTGCCATCCCTCCCGTTTCTTCTGTCCCTACTTCTCAGGAGGAACCTGGCGATTTGACAGGAGTGCCGGAGGAATATCATGATCTGCGCACGGTCTTCAGTCGGTCCCGAGCCAACTCCCTTCCTCCTCACCGGTCGTATGATTGTAGTATTGATCTCCTTCCGGGGACCACTCCTCCTCGAGGTAGACTATACTCTCTGTCGGCTCCCGAACGTAAGGCTCTCGAGGATTATTTGTCTGTGTCTCTTGACGCGCGGTACCATAGTGCCTTCTTCTTCTCCGGCCGGGGCGGGGTTCTTTTTGTTAAGAAGAAGGACGGTACTCTGCGCCCCTGCGTGGATTATCGAGGGCTGAATGACATAACGGTTAAGAATCGTTATCCGCTCCCCTTATGTCATCAGCCTTCGAGATTCTGCAGGGAGCCAGGTGCTTTACTAAGTTGGACCTTCGTAACGCTTACCATCTCGTGCGCATCAGAGAGG
>NW_025760730.1:0-3362 GCF_021184085.1 Oncorhynchus gorbuscha
ATTTCATATTTACGGTGTTGAATGTTTTTGAACATTGTAGTAGGACTATTTTAAGGAGTTTCACAATGTAGAACCCTAAACGTTTTCCCCATTCAATTGATTTCAGCGTGATATGGATATTAGCCTTGGGAAAAATTAGAGCTCTGATTTAACAAAAAGTGACTAACACAATAAGAGCTGTGTTACACTTACCACATTGGTGACCCACTTGAATCAAAATGCAACACTTCAAAATTTATCTAGCTGTTTTTTCTTTACAAATTGTCCTCTAACCAGTGATGTTTATTATTCCCAGATTCCGTGTGGTTTTTGAGCTGTTAGTTTTAACAGGACGTGCAACCTCATCTCCCCCTTTTTCTCGCGCAATTGATTTCAACATGATATCAATGAGTGATGACATAAGTGTTGCATTCCTTTGTTTAGTGACCCTTAAATTTAAAAGCATCACTCCAACATGTAGCTGACTGTCTTCTGCAGGTTGTCCTCTAACTAGTGAGGTTAAAGATATCTCCCATTTCCATGTGTTTTGTTTAGTTGGGTTAGTTTCAACAGCACGTACAACCTGATTTCCCCCCTAATTGATATCAGTGATTTATTGCTACTTGTCAAAACAACAGCGTTTCTGGTGCTTGTGCAGTTTATAAGGTGATTGTTTTAACAATTACAAGTAACATGATTATTGTGGCAGATGTTTGTGTAAATAGCAGAGCTCCTCCTAAAACATGTTTAGTTGTGGTTGGTTCCCTCTTCTGTTTGAGGGACATTTTTGGTTTTCTTGCTGGAGAACGTAACATCAAACAATGGACTAAGACAGGGTATTTTGGGGTGCATATTGCAGTGAATTGTTAGTATTTTAATCGATGACATTTCCTTAGAATGCTCATTAGTCTTCAGTTTAGTTAAGTTTTCAGTTATTCTGTTTTAAATATTTTCATTGTTTTTCCTGTGAAGCCTTTGTGTTGCATCCATGTCTGAAATGTGCTGTTTAAATAAAGCTTGATTTGATTTGAACATTTCAAAACAGATTAACCCAGTGACTGACCAATCAACAGACTCTTGGTCCATCTTAGTATGAATATCAGTATCAGACTCTTGCAAAACCAACTAACAAATATGTGAAAAGCAACACATCTTGGTCCATCTTAAGTGTAAATTCAGTAAATGTTCCACTGTGGTATGTATGTTAAGTATCACTTTTCAACCAATCCCAGTCCATTTGTTGAAGATGAAAAATGTTGAAATCAACAATATGTTAAAGGATTCAACTACTGAAAACTGAAACTAACAAATGGATCAATCCCACTTGTCCAGCCTGCTGAAGGCGTGGTGGAGTGGTAAACACCACCCCCGGCTCTACCAGGGGCTTGTCTCCCACAGCTCTGCAGCCTTACCGTTCCATTTCTTGACTGCCCCTGCAACACAGAAATAAACATATAATATATTTAGTCATATTATATAAAACACTCAAATTAATGGATATGGAGCATCTACGGCCTCAGTTACACCTGGCACATAAATGTGATTTCTGCCATCCGATCGCTCCATTTGGTTCAGATCTAACAGAATGGGCTTTTGACATTTAAAATGGTTACGGTAGGGGTTAAGGTTAGGGTTGCGTTGGTAAATACCCATTAAATTGCTGGGAGATTATACATGGAGTGTGCGACTTTATTTATTTTGATAGTTTATTCGCCGTTAGTCATCACCTCCACACAAAGTATTTTTCTGCGTGTGCCCCAGCTCATGTTTTTTAAGGGAAGGTAACAACACATCCGCCATGCTGATCCTCAACACAGTGGCCCCTCAGGAGTGCGTGCTCAGCCCCCTCCTGTACTTCCTGTTCACTCATGACTGCACGGCCAGAAATGACTCCAACACCATCCTTAAGTTTTCCGATGCCACAACAGTGGTAGGCCTGATCACCAACCACGAGGAGACAGCCTACATGGAGGAGGTCAGAGACCTGGCTGTGTGATGCCAGGACAACAACCTCTCCCTCAACATGACCATGACAAAGAAGACGATTGTGGACTACAGGGGAAGGAAGACAGAGCACACCCCCATTCTCATCGACGGGGCTGTAGTGGAGCAGGTTGAGAGCTTCAAATTCCCTGGTGTCCACATCACTAACAAATTATCACGGTCCAAGCACACCAAGACAATCGTGAAGACGACAAAACCTATTCCCCCTCAGGAGACTGAAAATATTTAGCATGGGACCTCAGATCCTCAAAAGGTTTTACAGCTGCACCATCGAGAGCATCCTGACTGGTTGCACCACTTTCTGGTATAGCAACAGCTTGGCCTCAAGGCACTACAGAGGGTAGTGCGTACAGCCCAGTACATCACTGGGGCCAAGCTTCCTGCCATCCAGGACCTCTATACCAGGCGGTGTCAGAGGAAGGGCCCCCCCACACACACTCTGTTATCATCTATGCATTGTCACTTTAATAACTCTACCTACATGTACATATTACCTCAATTGCCTCGATTAACCGGTGCCCCCGCACATTGACTCTGTACCGTTACCCCCTGTATATAGTCTCCACATTGACTGTACCGGTAACCCCTGTATATAGCCTCCACATTGACTCTGTACCGTTACCCCCTGTATATAGCCTCCACATTGACTCTGTACCAATACCCTCTGTATATAGTCTATCTATTGATATTTAACTTCTGCTCTTTAATTACTTGTTCCTTTTATTTCTTATTCTTATTTGTACTTTTTAAAACTGCATTGTTGGTTAGGGGCTTGTAAGTCAGCATTTCACTACACCTGTTGTATTCGGCACATGTGACAAATACAATTTGATTTGGTAGTACAGTGAAATGATTGATGAATGAAATGATGAATTGATAGTACAGATTTCTCATAGGACAGAATGAATGGCTGACTGCCCAGTTCAACATCAGTTCACCGTCTCACCTCTTACTGTATTGGAGCAGCAGCAGCTGACTGCCCAGTTCAACATCAGTTCACCGTCTCACCTCATACTGTATTGGAGCAGCAGCAGCTGACTGCCCAGTTCAACATCAGTTCACCGTCTCACCTCATACTGTATTGGAGCAGCAGCAGCTGACTGCCCAGTTCAACATCAGTTCACCGTCTCACCTCTTACTGCCCAGTTTCAGTTCACCGGCAGCAGCAGCTGACTGCTGACAGTTGTCTCCCAGTTCAACTGACTCAGTTCACATCAGTCTCACCTCATACTGTATTGGAGCAGCAGCAGCTGACTGCCCAGTTCAACATCAGTTCACCGTCTCACCTCTTACTGTATTGGAGCAGCAGCAGCTGACTGCCCAGTTCAACATCAGTTCACCGTCTCACCTCTTACTGTATTGGAGCAGCAGCAGCTGAC
>NW_025760731.1:0-3362 GCF_021184085.1 Oncorhynchus gorbuscha
TACTCTGGTCTCCTGGCCCTGTCCTGCCCTGTTCTCCTACCCTGGTCTCCTGGCCCTGTCCTGCCCTGTTCTCCCTACTCCTGGTCTCCTGGCCCTGTCCTGCCCTGTTCTCCCTACTCCTGGTCTCCTGGCCCTGTCCTGCCCTGTTCTCCCTACCCTGGTCTCCTGGCCCTGTCCTGCCCTGTTCTCCTGGCCCTGTCCTGCCCTGTTCTCCCTACCCTGGTCTCCTGGCCCTGTCCTGCCCTGTTCTTCTGGCCCTGTCCTGCCCTATTTCTCCCTACCCTGGTCTCCTGGCCCTGTCCTGCCCTGTTCTCCCTACCCTGGTCTCCCGGCCCTGTCCTGCCATGTTCTCCCTACCCTGGTCTCCCGGCCCTGACAGACTGGGACAGGAGGTGTTAGGAGAGAGTGACCCTGACAGACTGGGACAGGAGGTGTGTTAGGGAGAGTGACCCTGACAGACCGGGACAGGAGCAGTTGGGACAGGAGGTGTATGAACCTCGCCTTCACACACACACCTCCCAATCCACACACCGCCCAGTCCACACACCTCCCAGTCCACACACCTCCCAGTCCACACACCTCCCAAGTCCACACACCTCCCAAGTCCACACACCTCCCAGTCCACATACCGCCCAGTCCACACACCGCCCAGTCCACACACCGCCCAGTCCACACACCGCCCAGTCCACACACCGCCCAGTCCACATACCGCCCAGTCCACACACCTCCCAGTCCACACACCTCCCAGTCCACACATCGCCCAGTCCACACACCGCCCAGTCCACACACCTCCCAGTCCACACACCTGCCCAGTCCACACACTGCCCAGTCCACACCTCTCCCATCCACACACTGCCCAGTCCACACACCTCCCAGTCCACACACTGCCCAGTCCACACATCTCCCATCCACACACCTCCCAGTCCCCACACTGCCCAGTCCACACACCTCCCAGTCCACACACTGCCCAGTCCACACACCGCCCAGTCCACACACTGCCCAGTCCACACATCGCCCTCTGATTCCACATCACTTAGATTTACACCCCCCTCAGACAGGGACAATATGATAAGACAGGGCCGACAGAGAGACGTACTCGTAGAAATAAAGCAGGTGTGTGTGTGTGTGTGTGCCAGAGAGAGACTGTGTGGCCATGTCTCTTTACTATTTACTAGAACTGCATACTGTGTAATAATCATATGACCTACTATACAGAATGTACTGCATACTGTGTAATAATCATATGACCTACTATACAGAATGTACTGCATACCATGTAATAATCGTATTACCTACTATACAGAATGTACTGCATACCATGTAATAATCGTATTACCTACTATTTAGAATGTACTGCATACCGTGTAATAATCATATCACCTACTATTTAGAATGTACTGCATACCGTGTAATAATCATATCACCTACTATTTAGAATGTACTGCATACCATGTAGTAATCCTATCACCTACTATTTAGAATCTACTGCAACCTGTGTAATAATCATATCACCTACTATTTAGAATCGACTGCATACTGTGTAATAATCATACTACCTATCACCTACTATTTCGAATCTACTGCATACTGTGTAATAATCATATCACCTACTATTTAGAATGTACTGCATACTGTGTAATAATCATATCACCTACTATTTAGAATCTACTGCATACTGTGTAATAATCCTATCACCTACTATTTAGAAAGTACTGCATACTGTGTAATAATCATATCACCTACTATTTAGAATCTACTGCATACTGTGTAATAATCCTATCACCTACTATTTAGAAAGTACTGCATACCGTGTAATAATCATATCACCTACTATTTAGAATCTACTGCATACGGTGTAATAATCAAATCACCTACTGTTTAGAATCTACTGCATACTGTGTAATAATCCTATCACCTACTATTTAGAAAGTACTGCATACTGTGTAATAATCATATCACCTACTATTTAGAAAGTACTGCATACTGTGTAATAATCATATCACCTACTGTTTAGAATCTACTGCATACTGTGTAATAATCATATCACCTACTATTTAGAATGTACTGCATACTGTGTAATAATCATATCACCTACTATTTAGAATCTACTGCATACTGTGTAATAATCATATCACCTACTATTTAGAAAGTACTGTATACTGTGTAATAATCATATCACCTACTGTTTAGAATCTACTGCATACTGTGTAATAATCATATCACCTACTGTTTAGAATGTACTGCATACTGTGGTAATCCTATCACCTACTATTTAGAATGTACTACTGAGTAAGGATGTATACTCTTACCAACATACTCCTCCATACTGAGAATGTCAACCGATGCGTACCTGCTTTGTTACCCATTATTTATTCATGTTGGTACAGCCCGTCCCCTATCTGATTTAGAACGTAGGTACAGGTATTCAGACTCATGTTGGTACAGCCCGTCCCCTATCTGATTTAGAACGTAGGTACAGGTATTCAGACTCATGTTGGTACAGCCCGTCCCCTATCTGATTTAGAACGTAGGTACAGGTATTCAGACTCATGTTGGTACAGCCCGTCCCCTATCTGATTTAGAACGTAGGTACAGGTATTCAGACTCATGTTGGTACAGCCCGTCCCCTATCTGATTTAGAACGTAGGTACAGGTATTCAGACTCATGTTGGTACAGCCCGTCCCCTATCTGATTTAGATCGTAGGTACAGGTATTCAGACTCATGTTGGCACAGCCATCTCTATCTGATTTAGAACTAGGTACAGGTATTCAGACTCATGTTGGTACTAGCCTGCTCCCTATCTGATTTAGAACGTAGGTACAGGTATTCAGACTCATGTTGGTACAGCCCGTCCCCTATGACATTCATACATGTTTCTACCTGCTCTCACAGTCTCATGTTAGAATAAGACGTTTATACATGTTTCTACCTGCTCTCACAGTCTCATGTTAGAATAAGACGTTTATACATGTTTCTACCTGCTCTCACAGTCTCATGTTAGAATAAGACGTTTATACATGTTTCTACCTGCTCTCACAGTCTCACGTTAGAATAAGACGTTTATACATGTTTCTACCTGCTCTCACAGTCTCACGTTAGAATAAGACGTTTATACATGTTTCTACCTGCTCTCACAGTCTCATGTTAGAATAAGACGTTTATACATGTTTCTACCTGCTCTCACAGTCTCACGTTAGAATAAGACGTTTATACATGTTTCTACCTGCTCTCACAGTCTCATGTTAGAATAAGACGTTTATACATGTTTCTACCTGCTCTCACAGTCTCATGTTAGAATAAGACGTTTATACATGTTTCTACCTGCTCTCACAGTCTCACGTTAGAATAAGACGTTTATAC
>NW_025760732.1:0-3361 GCF_021184085.1 Oncorhynchus gorbuscha
ATCACCTTTATTTAACCAGGTAGACCAGATCACCTTTATTTAACCAGATCTCCTTTATTTAACCAGGTAGACCAGATCACCTTTATTTAACCAGGTAGACCAGATCACCTTTATTTAACCAGGTAGACCAGATCACCTTTATTTAACCAGATCTCCTTTATTTAACCAGGTATGCCAGATCACCTTTATTTAACCAGGTAGACCAGATCTCCTTTATTTAACCAGGTAGGCCAGATCACCTCTATTTAACCAGGTAGACCAGATCACCTTTATTTAACCAGGTAGACCAGATCACCTTTATTTAACCAGGTAGACCAGATCACCTTTATTTAACCAGATCACCTTTATTTAACCAGGTAGACCAGATCACCTTTATTTAACCAGATCTCCTTTATTTAACCAGGTAGGCCAGATCACCTCTATTTATTTTTATTTTTATTTATTTAACCAGGTAGACCAGATCACCTTTATTTAACCAGGTAGACCAGATCACCTTTATTTAACCAGGTAGACCAGATCACCTTTATTTAACCAGGTAGACCAGATCACCTTTATTTAACCAGGTAGACCAGATCACCTTTATTTAACCAGGTAGACCAGATCACCTTTATTTAACCAGGTAGACCAGATCACCTTTATTTAACCAGATCACCTTTATTTAACCAGGTAGACCAGATCACCTTTATTTAACCAGATCTCCTTTATTTAACCAGGTAGGCCAGATCACCTCTATTTAACCAGGTAGACCAGATCATCTTTATTTAACCAGGTAGACCAGATCACCTTTATTTAACCAGGTAGACCAGATCACCTTTATTTAACCAGATCTCCTTTATTTAACCAGGTAGACCAGATCACCTTTATTTAACCAGGTAGACCAGATCTCCTTTATTTAACCGGGTAGATCAGATCTCCTTTATTTAACCAGGTAGACCAGATCACCTGTATTTAACCAGGTAGACCAGATCACCTTTATTTAACCAGGTAGACCAGATCACCTTTATTTAACCAGATCTCCTTTATTTAACCAGGTAGACCAGATCACCTTTATTTAACCAGGTAGACCAGATCTCCTTTATTTAACCAGGTAGGCCAGATCACCTATATTTAACCAGGTAGACCAGATCACCTTTATTTAACCAGGTAGACCAGATCACCTTTATTTAACCAGGTAGACCAGATCACCTTTATTTAACCAGATCACCTTTATTTAACCAGGTAGACCAGATCACCTTTATTTAACCAGATCTCCTTTATTTAACCAGGTAGACCAGATCACCTTTATTTAACCAGGTAGACCAGATCACCTTTATTTAACCAGGTAGACCAGATCACCTTTATTTAACCAGATCTCCTTTATTTAACCAGGTATGCCAGATCACCTTTATTTAACCAGGTAGACCAGATCTCCTTTATTTAACCAGGTAGGCCAGATCACCTCTATTTAACCAGGTAGACCAGATCACCTTTATTTAACCAGGTAGACCAGATCACCTTTATTTAACCAGGTAGACCAGATCACCTTTATTTAACCAGATCACCTTTATTTAACCAGGTAGACCAGATCACCTTTATTTAACCAGATCTCCTTTATTTAACCAGGTAGGCCAGATCACCTCTATTTATTTTTATTTTTATTTATTTAACCAGGTAGACCAGATCACCTTTATTTAACCAGGTAGACCAGATCACCTTTATTTAACCAGGTAGGCCAGATCACCTTTATTTAACCAGATCTCATTTATTTAACCAGGTAGACCAGATCACCTTTATTTAACCAGGTAGACCAGATCACCTGTATTTAACCAGGTAGACCAGATCACCTTTATTTAACCAGGTAGGCCAGATCACCTTTATTTAACCAGGTAGACCAGATCACCTTTATTTAACCAGGTAGACCAGATCACCAGGTAGATCAGATCTCCTTATTTAACCAGGTAAGACCAGATCACCTTTGCTTAACCAGGTAGACCAGATCACCTTTATTTAACCAGATCTCCTTTATTTAACCACGTAGACCAGATCACCTTTATTTAACCAGGTAGACCAGATCACATTTATTTAACCAGGTAGACCATATCACCTTCATTTAACCAGGTAGACCAGATCACCTTTATTTAACCAGGTAGACCAGATCACCTTTATTTAACCAGGTAGACCATATCACCTTTATTTAACCAGGTAGACCAGATCTCCTTTATTTAACCAGGTAGACCAGATCACCTTTATTTAACCAGGTAGACCAGATCACCTTTATTTAACCAGGTAGACCAGATCACCTTTATTTAACCAGGTAGACCAGATCACCTGTATTTAACCAGGTAGACCAGATCACCAGGTAGATCAGATCACCTTTATTTAACCAGGTAGGCCAGATCACCTTTATTTAACCAGGTAGATCAGATCACCTTTATTTAACCAGGTAGACCAGATCTCCTTTATTTAACCAGGTAGGCCAGATCACCTTTATTTAACCAGGTAGACCAGATCACCTTTATTTAACCAGGTAGACCAGATCACCTTTATTTAACCAGATCTCCTTTATTTAACCAGGTAGGCCAGATCACCTCTATTTAACCAGGTAGACCAGATCACCTTTATTTAACCAGGTAGACCAGATCACCTTTATTTAACCAGGTAGACCAGATCACCTTTATTTAACCAGGTAGACCAGATCACCTTTATTTAACCAGGTAGACCAGATCACCTTTATTTAACCAGATCACCTTTATTTAACCAGGTAGACCAGATCACCTTTATTTAACCAGGTAGACCAGATCACCTTTATTTAACCAGGTAGACCAGATCACCTTTATTTAACCAGGTAGACCAGATCACCTTTATTTAACCAGGTAGACCAGATCACCTTCATTTAACCAGGTAGACCAGATCACCTTTATTTAACCAGGTAGACCAGATCACCTTTATTTAACCAGGTAGACCAGATCACCTTTATTTAACCAGATCACCTTTATTTAACCAGGTAGACCAGATCACCTTTATTTAACCGGGTAGATCAGATCTCCTTTATTTAACCAGGTAGACCAGATCACCTTTATTTAACCAGGTAGACCAGATCACCTTTATTTAACCAGGTAGACCAGATCACCTTTATTTAACCAGATCTCCTTTATTTAACCAGGTAGACCAGATCACGCTTTATTTAACCAGGTAGACCAGATCTCCTTTATTTAACCAGGTAGGCCAGATCACCTATATTTAACCAGGTAGACCAGATCACCTTTATTTAACCAGGTAGACCAGATCACCTTTATTTAACCAGGTAGACCAGATCACCTTTATTATCCAACCAGATCACCTTTATTTAACCAGGTAGACCAGATCACCTTTATTTAACCAG
>NW_025760733.1:0-3361 GCF_021184085.1 Oncorhynchus gorbuscha
AGAGGGATAGAACCAAACAAGACCAGCAGAGGAAGCAGATAGCATGGGGAGCACAGGGACAAGTTGTGACAATAAATGACCAAACATGACAGTACCCCCACCTCCACAGCGCCTCTGGCGCACTCGAGGAAGGAATCCTGGCGACGCGGAGGAAATCGCTCGATGGCGAAGCGTTCCTTGATCCCGAACGGAACCCAACTCTATCCTCCAGGACCGTAACCCTCCCCAATCCCTAGGTATTGGTGACCCCGTCAGCATGTCCATAATTTTATGTACCTTGTAAGTGGAGTCAGCTCGTCAAGGGCGGGAGGGGAGGGAAAGGCGAACGGGGGTGCGAAGAAAGGGCTTAACACAAGGAGACATGGAAGACAGGATGGACGCGACGAAGATGTCGCGGAAGAAGCTAGTCGCACAGCGTGCTGGGATTGACGACCTGGGAGACACGGAACGGACCAATGAACGCGGAGTCAACTTACGAGAAGCTGTCGTAGAGGGAAGGTTGCGAAGTGGAAAGCCACACTCTCTGGCCGCAACAATACCTTGGACTCTTAATCCTGCGTTTGTTGGCGGCTCTCACAGTCTGTGCCCTGTAACGGCAAAGTGCAGACCTCACCCTCCTCCAGGTGCGCTCACAACGTTGGACAAACGCTTGAGGCGGAGGGACGCTGGACTCCGGCAAGCTGGGATGAGAACAGAGGCTGGTAACCCAGACTACTCTGAAACGGAGATAACCCGGTAGCAGACGAAGGAAAGCGGTGTGAGCGTATTCTGCCCAGGGGAGCTGTTCTGCCCAAGACGCAGGGTTTCTGAAAGAAAGGCTGCGTAGTATCGACCAATCGTCTGATTGGCCCTCTCTGCTTGACCGTTGGGCTGGGGATGAAACCCGGAAGAGAGACTGACGGGCGCACCAATCAAGCGACAGAACTCCCTCAAAACTGTGACGTGAATTGCGGACCTCTGTCTGAAACGGCGTCTAACGGGAAGCAGCCACGAAGCGGCGCGTGTCACGCTCCTGAGTCGGCCACCAAAGCGCGCTGGCGAATAGACGCAAGAGTGCCTCGAACACCGGGATGACCCGCTAACTTGGCAGAGTGAGCCCACTGAAGAACAGCCAGGCAGTGGAAACAGGAACGAAAGGAGGTTACTAGGACAGCGCGCGCGGCGGCAGTGTGCGTGAGTGCTTGCTTAACCTGTCTTTCAATTCCCCAGACTGTTAACCCGACAACACGCCCATAAGGAAGAATCCCCTCGGGATCAGTAGAAGCCACAGAAGAACTAAACAGACGGGATAAGGCATCAGGCTTGGTGTTCTTGCTACCCGGACGGTAAGAAATCACAAACTCGAAACGAGCGAAAAACAACGCCCACGGAGCTTGACGGGCATTAAGTCGTTTGGCAGAACGGATGTACTCAAGGTTCTTATGGTCTGTCCAAACGACAAAAGGAGCAGTCGCCCCCTCCAACCACTGTCGCCATTCGCCTAGGGCTAAGCGGATGGCGAGCAGTTCACGGTTACCCACATCATAGTTGCGCTCAGATGGCGACAGGCGTGAGAAAAATAAGCGCAAGGATGAACCTTATCGTCAGACTGGAAGCGCTGGGATAGAATGGCTCCCACGCCTACCTCTGAAGCGTCAACCTCGACAATGAATTGTCTAGTGACGTCAGGAGTAACGAGGATAGGAGCGGACGTAAAAGCGTTCTTTTAGAAGATCAAAAGCTCCTGGGCGGAACCGGACCGCAAAAACACGTCTTGACAGAAGTAAGAGCTGTGAGAGGGGCAGCAACTTGACGAAATTACGAATGAAAACGCCGATAGAAATTAGCGAAACCTAAAAGCGCTGCAACTCGACACGTGACCTTGGAAGCGGGCCAATCACTGACAGCTTGGACCTTAGCGGAATCCATCTGAATGCCTTCAGCGGAAATAACGGAACCG
This sequence comes from Oncorhynchus gorbuscha, assembly GCF_021184085.1. Lineage (NCBI taxonomy): Eukaryota > Metazoa > Chordata > Actinopteri > Salmoniformes > Salmonidae > Oncorhynchus > Oncorhynchus gorbuscha. The sequence continues at coordinate 1,940 of NW_025760733.1, forward strand.
AGAAAAGTAACGGAGGAGACATGAAAAAGAGCACTTCTCAGCCTTTACGTAGAGACAATTCTCTAAAAGGCGCTGTAGAACACGTCGAACGTGCTGAACATGAATCTCAGTGACGGAGAAAAAATCAGGATATCGTCAAGATAGACAAAAACAAAAATGTTCAGCATGTCTCTCAGAACATCATTAACTAATGCCTGAAAAACAGCTGGCGCATTGGCGAGACCGAACGGCAGAACCCGGTACTCAAAATGCCCTAACGGAGTGTTAAACGCCGTTTTCCACTCGTCCCCCTCTCTGATGCGCACGAGATGGTAAGCGTTACGAAGGTCCAACTTAGTAAAGCACCTGGCTCCCTGCAGAATCTCGAAGGCTGATGACATAAGGGGAAGCGGATAACGATTCTTAACCGTTATGTCATTCAGCCCTCGATAATCCACGCAGGGCGCAGAGTACCGTCCTTCTTCTTAACAAAAAGAACCCCGCCCCGGCCGGAGAGGAAGAAGGCACTATGGTACCGGCGTCAAGAGACACAGACAAATAATCCTCGAGAGCCTTACGTTCGGGAGCCGACAGAGAGTATAGTCTACCTCGAGGAGGAGTGGTCCCCGGAAGGAGATCAATACTACAATCATACGACCGGTGAGGAGGAAGGGAGTTGGCTCGGGACCGACTGAAGACCGTGCGCAGATCATGATATTCCTCCGGCACTCCTGTCAAATCGCCAGGTTCCTCCTGAGAAGTAGGGACAGAAGAAATGGGAGGGATGGCAGACATTAAACACTTCACATGACAAGAAACGTTCCAGGATAGGATAGAATTACTAGACCAATTAATAGAAGGATTATGACATACAAGCCAGGGGTGACCCAAAACAACAGGTGTAAACGGTGAACGGAAAATCAAAAAGACATAGTCTCACTGTGGTTACCAGATACTGTGAGAGTTAAAGGTAGTGTCTCAAATTTGATACTGGGAAGATGACTACCATCTAAGGCAAACATGGGCGTAGGCCTGTCTAACGGTCTGAAAGGAATGTTATGTTTCCGAGCCCATGCTTCGTCCATGAAACAACCCTCAGCCCCAGAGTCAATCAAAGCACTGCATGTAGCACCCGAACCGGTCAGCGTAGATGGACCGACATAGTAGTACAAGATCTAGATGAAGGGACCTGAGTAGTAGCGCTCACCAGTAGCCCTCCGCTTACTGATGGGCTCTGGCCTCTTACTGGACATGAAATAACAAAATGTCCAGCAACTCCATAATAGAGGCACAGGCGGTTGGTGATCCTCGTTCCCTCTCCTTATTCGAGATGCGAATCCCTCCCAGCTGCATGGGCTCAGTCTCAAAGCCAGAGGAGGAGATGGTTGCGATGCGGAGCAGGGAAACACCGTTGATGCGAGCTCTCTTCCCACGAGCCCGGTG
>NW_025760734.1:0-3361 GCF_021184085.1 Oncorhynchus gorbuscha
ACAACAGGGATGGAGGGGCCCTGTTTAAAATGTTCAACAGGGAGGGAGGGGCCCTGTTTAAAATGTTCAACAGGGAGGGAGGGGCCCTGTTTAAAATGTTCAACAGGGAGGGAGGGGGGAGGGAGGGGCCCTACATAATGTTCAACAGGAGTTGTGTCTTTAAAATATCAGGAATGCTTAACTCTAATCTGTAAACATTACTGAAAGATCTGCTGATTATAATACTTGTTCAATACAGATTCATCATCCCTTCAGGGAGAGTTTACAAAGTGGGTAGGTTTGTTATGGCTGGAATCCCACGGTAAAAGAGTTGTACTAAGGTTGGCTAAGGTTAAAGACAGTCTCAGGTTAATAACAGTTCAGGTTAAAGACAGTCTCAGGGTAAAGACAGTCTCAGGGGTAAAAGTGTTGTACTAAGGTTGGCTAAGGTTAAAGACAGTCTCAGGGTAAAGACAGTCTCAGGGTAAAGACAGTCTCAGGTAAAGACAGTCTCAGGTTAAAGACAGTCTCAGGTAAAGACAGTCTCAGGGTAAAGACAGTCTCAGGTTAAAGACAGTCTCAGGGTAAAAACAGTCTCAGGTTAAAGACAGTCTCAGGGTAAAGACAGGCTCAGTAACAGTTGGAAATAACGGTTCTTACTCGACTGTCTGATGAAGATGTTGTTGAAACAGCGGTCCCGTGCTCATTGCGTGCGGTACACTGGTAGATCCCCTCGTAGGCCTCAGCCTTCTCCCCACTGATGTCTATGACCAGCGTCCCTGAGCTCGGCTTCATCAACACCTTCGAGTCCTTCTCCACGTCAAAATGTGTCCCATTCCGTGTCCAGGAAAAGCTGGATGAAACATACAGGGTTAAAGTAGGCAAGAGTAGAGTAGAGTAGAGTAGAGTAGAGTAGAGTAGAGTAGAGTAGAGTAGATAGAGTAGAGTAGAGTAGAGTAGAATGGGGCACAGACAGCACAGTACAGTACAGTAGAAAAAGTACAGTACAGTACAGTACAGTACATACAGTACAGTAGAAGGCACAGTACAGTACAGTACAGTACAGCACAGTACAGTACAATTACGCACAGCACAGTACAGTACAGTACAGTACAGTACAGTACAGTAGAGTACAGTAGAGTAGAGTACAGTACAGTACAGTAGAGTAGTGACTCAGAAACCCAATCTTGAGTGTCAGTACTGTAGGTGGTGTATCTAATGGTTTAGAAACCTCTTGTTGAGAGTCAGTACTGTAGGTGGTGTATCTAATGGTTTAGAAACCTCCTTGAGTGTCAGTACAGTATCTAATGGTTACAGTATACTGTAGGTACATGGTTAAGTGAGTGTCAGTACTGTAGTATCTAATGGTTTAGAACCTCCTATTGATAGTCACTGTAGGTGGTGTACTAATGGTTAAGAAACCTCTTCTTGAGAGTCAGTACTGTAGGTGGACATCTAATGGTTTAGAAATATTGACAGTCATACTGAATAATGATGAACCTCCTCAGAGTCATAGGTGGGATTCATGGTGAAACCTCTTGTTGAGAGTCAGTATTGTAGGTGGTGTATCTAATGGTTTAGTCCTCTTTGAGAGTACTGTAGGTGGTGTATCTAATGGTTTAGAAAACCTCTTGTTGACAGTCAGTACTGTAGGTGGTGTATCTAATGGTTTAGAAACTTGTTGACAGTCAGTACTGTAGGTGGTGTATCTAATGGTTTAGAAACTTGAGAGTCAGTTACGTGGTGTATCTAATGGTTTAGAAACCTCTTGTTGAGTCAGTACTGTAGGTGGTGTATCTAATGATTTAGAAACCTCCTGAGAGTCAGTACTGTAGGTGGTGTATCTAATGGTTAGAAACCTCCTCTTGACAGTCAGTACTGTAGGTGGTGTATCTAATGGTTTAGAAACCTCCTATTGAGAGTCAGTACTGTAGGTGGTGTATCTAATGATTAAGAAACTGAGAGTCTACTTCTTGAAACCTCTTGTTGACAGTCAGTACTGTAGGTGGTGTATCTAATGGTTTAGAAAAGAGTCAGTACTCCTAATTAGAAACCTCCTCTGGAGAGTCAGTACTGTAGGTGGTGTATCTAATGGTTTAGAAACCTCCTCTTGAGAGTCAGTACTCAGGTAGTGTATCTAATGGTTTAGAAACCTCTTGTTGAGAGTCAGTATTGTAGGTGGTGTATCTAATGGTTTAGAAATCTCCTCTTGAGAGTCAGTACTGTAGGTGGTGTATCTAATGGTTTAGAAAACTTCTTAATATAATATAATATAATATTGTTGGTAGTCAGTACTGTAGGTGGTGTATCTAATGGTTTAGAAACATCTTGTTGACAGTCAGTATTGTAGGGTGGTGTATCTAATGGTTTAGAAACCTCCTATTGACAGTCAGTACTGTAGGTGGTGTATCTATGGTTTAGGAAACATCTTGTTGACAGTCAGTACTGTAGGTGTATCAATGGTTTAGAAACCTCTTGTTGACAGTCAGTACTGTAGGTGGTGTATCTAATGGTTTAGAAACCTTCTGTTGACAGTCAGTACTGTAGTACTGTAGGTGGTGTATCTAATGGTTTAGAAACCTCTTGTTGACAGTCAGTACTGTAGGTGGTGTATCTAATGGTTTAGAAACCTCTTGTTGAGAGTCAGTACTGTAGGTGGTGTATCTAATGATTTAGAAACCTTCTCTTGAGAGTCAGTACTGTAGGTGGTGTATCTAATGGTTTAGAAACCTCTTGTTGACAGTCAGTACTGTAGGTGGTGTATCTAATGGTTTAGAAATCTCCTCTTGAGAGTCAGTACTGTACGTGGTGTATCTAATGGTTTAGAAACCTCCCTCTTGAGAGTCAGTACTGTAGGTGGTGTATCTAATGGTTTAGAAACCTCTTGTTGAGAGTCAGTACTGTAGGTGGTGTATCTAATGGTTTAGAAACCTCTTGTTGAGAGTCAGTACTGTAGGTGGTGTATCTAATGGTTTAGAAACCTCCTATTGACAGTCAGTACTGTAGGTGGTGTATCTAATGGTTTAGAAACATCTTGTTGACAGTCAGTATTGTAGGTGGTGTATCTAATGGTTTAGAAACCTCCTATTGACAGTCAGTACTGTAGGTGGTGTATCTAATGGTTTAGAAACATCTTGTTGACAGTCAGTACTGTAGGTGGTGTATCTAATGGTTTAGAAACCTCCTGTTGACAGTCAGTACTGTAGGTGGTGTATCTAATGGTTTAGAAACCTCCTGTTGAGAGTCAGTACTGTAGGTGGTGTATCTAATGGTTTAGAAACCTCTTGTTGAGAGTCAGTACTGTAGGTGGTGTATCTAATGGTTTAGAAATCTCCTTGAGAGTCAGTACTGTAGGTGGTGTATCTAATGGTTTAGAAACCTC